>NW_023994091.1:0-55000 GCF_015586225.1 Lucilia sericata | reverse complement strand
TAGTTAGTTAGTTAGTTAGTTAGTTAGTTAGTTAGTTAGTAGTTAGTTAGTTAGTTAGTTAGTTAGTTAGTTAGTTAGTAGTTAGTTAGTTAGTTAGTTAGTTAGTTAGTTAGTTAGTTAGTTAGTTAGTTAGTTAGTTAGTTAGTTAGTTAGTAGTTAGTTAGTTAGTTAGTTAGTTAGTTAGTTAGTAGTTAGTTAGTTAGTTAGTTAGTTAGTTAGTTAGTTAGTTAGTAGTTAGTTAGTAGTTAGTTAGTTAGTTAGTTAGTTAGTTAGTTAGTTAGTTAGTTAGTTAGTAGTTAGTTAGTTAGTTAGTTAGTTAGTTAGTTAGTAGTTAGTTAGTTAGTTAGTTAGTTAGTTAGTTAGTTTTATCTTACCGAAAAAATTCTCCTAAGCTTATATCGGGCCTCTTATGAGCTCAGGTGGGTATCGAAGCCACTAGTGCACTAACCTACCGCACTTTCTAACCTTTCGATTATTATAAACCAGTTCTACCACTTTCCATCATAATGCACCATACAAGTCTCTCAGTGGAGTTGCACCTTCAGGTCCACAACCTTTCCTTACTTACCTTTCACCAGATTACTGGTTTTGAATACTTGTATAAATTCATACCTTAACTTTAGAACTCATAAGCCATAGGTTAACACTACTTATAGATCCCTTCTCAAACATCAATCACAGTCATTTGTTTATCTTTGGAAACAAATTGTGAGCAACATGTTTTGGTCATTGGAAAATACAGACAAGCCACAAACGTGAGTCATTCAATTAAATTCAAATACTTTTTTCATTTGTTCAAAAGTAGTTTTCATGGTATGTCCGTCCTGTATCTAATAGTAGATATGTACATGAATACATACTTTATAACCAAAGTGTAATACCAGTAAATACTTCAAATGTATTCGTGCTGCACTGTGAGTGTTACTTTGATTAGTGGTCTTAAGTAGTCAACCTTGTTGGTTTGTCCGACTGCCCGCCCGTCCGTCCTTCCTTAAGTCTATGTGTGTCTGTCTAGCTTTGTTCATATAGGTATGTGTCTGTTTATCTGTGTTTTTTTGATTGAGAGAGTGTTTCTGTTAGAGAGCTTAATTACTTAATGGAATGTCATTTAAATTCTTTATAAATACCTGTACAACGTACCTGTCTACTTACCTGTACAGATAAATGTACAATCATAGAGAAACTCTGTTCGCCTTATTCCCCAGAGTTAAGTTTATGCCAACTTCTGTGTTTGAATCAAAACGAACGATTATTAGAAAACGGATTTTTTCGTTTTATTTCTGAAAAAAAAAAATAAAACAGTGAATGAACAACAAAAATGTAAAGAAAACAAAATTAATAATGTACAAATTAAATAGAAACTCCACCCAGATTTTTTCCTATACAAATTCGAGTGTATTAATTTTCGTATTTGTAAGTTGAATTATAGAGCAGTTTAAAATTTAACAAGATTTCAATAGATTTGATTTGAATTCTTTGATTAGAAACAGTAAAAACATTATTGCTTTTTTGTTGTAACGAGTTCTTGTGTGGGTTTATTTTTACAGTTCGGAACTAATCTTAATAATTTCTATTGTATTTTGTTTCTGGTTTTTTTATTAATGTTCAATTTCAACAAGGAAATTGTTTATTAGTAACAATAATAATAATAATTATAAATGACATGTTCGAAAAGTTTAAGGAGAACTCGAGCATGACAATTAATCGCATAATTATTTTATTGATTTTGAAAAAGTGAAAAACTTGATTTTGTATTTAATGTCGTAATTAGGCTCATACCTGTTAATGTAACTAGTATTACACTCCTTCTTTTTTCTTAACGGTATTTTAAGCTGGATCTAGTGAGTTGATTGTTTTGTATTTAAGTTGCCATATGTTTAATAAAGTTCCTCTTGGTAACAGTTGTTTTAGAAAGTTTTACTGTAATTAAGGCCTTACTTACACTGAGAAAACATTTCTTATTAAAGCATCAATATTAATTACCAGTTAGGTTTTAATGAGTCACTCACAAAGAGCATTAGGTTCATGGTAATATATTTAAATGCTTCTCTCTCTCTAACTTGGTTGTCTTTTCTTAATATTGTGAATACAAGAATTCACTAATTCTAATGTACTGCAAGGCTCCACTCTTTCCTCTTCTATGCTTTTTTCTACATGATCTTCTATGGTGTTATTGCATTCCTGGGAAAAAGAATTGCTACAAGTACCTCTAGTCTGCCGGGACTATAAATTGATGATGATCAAATGTTTCCTCGATCTTTCTTGCTTTGACATGGTGTCGATCCAGAGAAACGTGGAAAGCTGTAGCCCACAGTGCAGTGTTTCAGACTTTTTCTTGTCACGGTTATTGGAGAGATTGGCGAAAATAGAATCTTAGTTAAAAGATTGATGCACAGTAAAGTCTATAATTCGGGATAAGTTTGGTGACTATGTGTGACTGTGGGACAAAGCGTTGCAAATGAGGTGTCAAGAGAATTGGATACGGGATGGATGTATGGTTATATCTAGAATTTTCCAACTTTTCTTCTAAAACTTAATCAGACCAAATGCCACATGGACCATGACGGGGCAGGACACGTAGTGCGCATGGACAACAGCAGATCACAAAAGTAAATGATAAACTATGACATCGGAGGTACTAGATGGCAGTAGAAAACAAAGATAAATGAAGGAAAATAACTGATCAAGCTAAAGGTCACCCCGAGTGGTAATGCTATAAGATTATGACGATCCGGGTATGGTCAGGGTGTGATCTGCTCATACCAGATTCGTCACAATGTGTGCAGAGTGAGTAAGAACAGGTTAGGTTGATAGGAAGATATATAGTACATCAAATCCTAGGCCACTATCGGTCCTGTTGTGCGTTTAGAATGTTTAGAAACTTAGTTTCCTGGACGTAATTCCTAAGAATTTTGCAATCAGTGTTAGTCAGGAATGTTATTTCCGGAATAACATTACTTCCAAGATACTTAAATCTAAATTCGACGAATGCTTGACAGTGGCAAAGAAAGTGTTCCACAGCTTCACTGCCCTCTCCACATGCTCTACATTCGTCTGAATCTGCACGGCCAATTTTGTATTGATGTGCTCGTAATCCTGTGTGTCCACTCAGAATACGTACCATCATACTAACTTCGCAATTGGTCATTTTGAGGAGATTTCTCATCTTGTTCTCATCAGGGTCCCCCATGGGATCTTTGTGGTTCTACCCACCATTTCATTATTCCAAGAGGCCTTATGGGATTCTCTCACCCATATTTTAATTCAGCTTTTGTTGCGTCGATTGGGTTTTCTTTCGTCAGGTTAACTACTTCCAGCTCCCTTCCCTTTTAAGCTATAACATTAGCCCTTTCGTTGCCGACTACTCCCGAGTGTCCTGGTACCCATATGATGCAAACCTTACCTCTGGGGGAGTATTCAGTTAAAGCTTTCTTACAATCCAATTAATTCTCTCACCTGATATCGCCCTAATTGTTGGTAAATATATTAACGGCTGTATGCGCCATATTTATTCTAATCCAATTTACACATTCCGTTGTTGCTCGGACTTCTGCCTGGCAGCTTATGCTATAATTTGGTAAACGGTGGTGTATTTATCTCTTTATCTCCCAATTTAGAGCGATCCGTGTAACAACGGATTCCTACTGGTATTTGTTCTAGTTTGCCGCTTGACCAAGACATTCTATCTGGGATCAGCGTTTCAAAGTTTCCGACATATTCTGTGTCTGGTATTCAATCAGGCACGTCCGATGATTGTGTATAAACTTCCAATGTGTCCAGTATACATTGATGACCGTTTTTGGTCAGTTTGTCTAAAGTAAAGAGCCGCTTGTCTGTAAGCGCCGCCTCATATCTTAAATATGTTTCAATGGGTGGAATATCTAGCAACGTTTCCAGAGCTTTAGTTGAAGTAGTACACATGGCACCACTTATAGCCAAGCAGCATGTACGTTGAACTCCCTGTAGTAGAGAACAAGTTCTCGGCTTATTTGATGGATACGTCTTTAGATCTACCGATTTGTCTCCAGGTACTATTGCCGACTTCACACTTTTTATAGTGCTTAATTTCGACTAAAACTTTATACTCACTCTCTTTAGATATATCCCAGCACTTGCCACTCTCGCTTACAGATAACTACTTAAATAAGTCCCTACAAATAGGGAGTTAAAAAGTTGCTTGTGTATGCAAAAAAAAACTAACGAACTGTTCGTTAATTCAATCTCGTACTCACAACACCACTGAAGTCTATGAAGCAAAGGATTTATTTTTGTTATTTCTTCTTCAAGATATTCTGAAATTTAAATGTTATCGGCCTCTGTATATTTTAAGATAAATTGCATATATATAAAATTTGGCACAGTCGAATATAATGTTCCCACTCTTTTACATTTTTATATTAGAAACAACTTTAACTTAATTTCTTTCTTTTCTTTGCAGGTAAGCCTTTAAATACTTTTCAACTAAATTATATTGAAGGTAAAAATTTTTGATTAAAAGACTCTATTACAAAATGTTGTGGATGTTTCAAAAGTTAAATAATATTGATCATAATTTTGGATACAGGTAAGGGAAAGACCTTTAGAATCTTAATAGGAACTTGAAAGTTAAGCAAACTTTGCCTTGAATAATCTGGCGGATATAAAAATTCTGCTGCTGTTGTTGTTGTCCACATAAAAACAGTTAAGGGATAATAACAATTAATTTGAATTAGATCAGTTATAATAAGTACAACGACCAAACCGTAACATTATCTTGCAAAACTTTCCACTTTCAACAAACAATACTAAAAAGTCTCATATTAAATCCAACTGGGCGTATGATTCATGTCCATTAAACTTAACTTTATCTATTAAAAATGTAAAATAGTAACCATTAATAAGTAAAGTAGATAATTAAAAAAAATGAATAAAAACATTCTTTGTTAATTGCATGTATAATAAAATGATTATTTTTATTGAACAGTTTACTTAACCTTCCCCTTTCAACTAATATTTAAAAATACTTATTAATTTTATTATTATAATTTTTTTTAAATACACAAAAGTCTACTGTGTCTCCTAAGTAAAAAAAAAAATGGTATGACTATTTTTTTTCTGTCCACTGTCCGTCTGTCTATTAAGAGCAGACAGTTAGATAAAAAAATTATTTAAAGCGCATATAAATAATAAATTATAATAAAATACAAATAAATGTCAACTTATAAATTTTATTAACGAAAAAAAATACATATATGAAATAAAATAATATAAAGCACAACATTGTAATAAAATATGACAAATAACCGAAACAACAATAAAATGAATTAAATAGTGACAAAAAAACAGAACCAACTAAAAGACACCAAAAAAAAACTACATAAAATGTTTAGCAAACTAAATAAGACATACAAATGGATGGACGGACAGACAAACAGTCATATAAAATTTATAACTTTATTAAGAGGAGAAAGAAAATTTAAATGAAATCCACTTAAATGGTCGTAAAAATCCCCAAAAATTATTTTCAAAACTATAGTTAAAATTAAATAGATATTAAAGTCACACACGCCCCTGACCACTGGCAGGAATAACAATATAGCTACAACCAATTTAAAAGATATAAAGATACAAGAAAATTTGTTCAACACACACATATTTACCACATCTAGTGTAATTCATATTTACAAACAGTCAACCCGCCAAACAACCAAACAACCACTTATTACCCCATTCAAACTAAATTATATTTATACAGAGTAAAATGTAACAAAACACAACACAACCCAACCGCACACTGTTGTAGATAAATAATCTCTATCTAATAAATACGGGTAAATAACGCATGCAGTAGAAGATGCGTAAATTTAGATAAATATTAACAAATGGTTAAATCCAATTTCTTTCTACACACACGTTACGCATACACTCATACATACATACATACATACATACATATGTAACTATCTATCTAACGATGTAGACAAACAAATTTTTACTTTCCTTTTTGCAGACTTTGAAAGTCTGACGTCGCATGACATATGACATCAGGTCTCCAAGAAAGATTATTGTTAAAATAATCCATAAAGACAAAAGAGTGTTATTTTTGATTTATTAACGAGCATTTTTATTTATAAACCGAATCCTGTATAAGAAAAGTGTTAAAGGACAAACAATTTTGTGTTGAGGGGCCATATTTAAAATAATGTAACTTTGTGTAATATACAAATGGCCTAACATTTATTAAAAGAATCATTCGTTAACATCGGTTCACAATAACCCATTAGATATACAAATTTTTGTATTGCATTCGTATGGTTGTCACGCCCCCTATTGCTAGAATTGCGGTATTTTACATAAATTGTTCATATCAATGTTTTAAATGAAAAATTTTTATTTATAAACTGCAACTGAACCCCTGAATAGGGCTTGTAAACCTTGTAATGTACAGGTCGTAATTTTGCAGATAATTCAATGAAATTTTGGATATGGTATCTATGGTACCGGAGACGAAACCTATTGAAAATATCGGTCCATTATTTCACCTAGCCCCCATACAACTGAACCCGAATACTCGTATCTCGACAAAAAGCTGCAAAACTAAATTCTATACTAGCCTTAATGACTCTCATGAATTTTATAATTATAGGGTTTCAATTGACCATAGCCCCTATACAAAGCCCCCCTTCAAAATTTGAGTTAAATATGTACAATTTTATTCAACAATAAATGGCTTAAGTATATCTGAGGCAAGGTACCATTCAACTTAAATGCTGTATTATGTATTATGGTGTAGGGTATTATATGGTCGGCCTCGCCCGTCTATAATTTCTTACTTGTTTTGTATTTAATTCATATGGGAGGTGACACGCCTTCTATTTCCAATCCGCCTATTTTTTACCCAAATGTTCGATTCTAACTCCAATAGTTTCTCAGATATAAAAATTTTTGGATTTAATTCATATGGGAGTTGCCACGCCCTCTTCTGCTAATTCGCCAATTTATTACCCAAATGTTTACATAAATATCAAAGTTGTGCAAAATTTGAGGATTTTACCTACAATAGTTTCCCAAATATACGAATTTTTGTAATTAATTCATATAGGAGGTGCCACGCCCTCTAATTTTAAACCGCCCATTTTGTCTTAAATATTCATAATTATACTAAATTGCAAAATTGTTCATTAAAATTTGAGGACTCTAGCTGTAGCGGAGTCCTTGGGATTTCTTTTATATGTGGGCGTGGCATCACGCCTGCTTGAAATTTCGAAATAAAATGTAACCTTTAATTCCTTCCATGCATACAGAAAGACTCTGTGAAAATTTGAATTAGTCAGGTTTACTTCCCGGAGTTCCATCTCATTACCGAGTGGCCTCATTCTCTCTTAATGCAAAGTTTATCAATGGGAGAATATATGCTTAAAGATCTAGATCTTACATTTAAACTTATCACCAGATATTCTGTTGGCGCCAAATATATTCTTATCCAGTTAATATATTTAGTTATTACACGAACTTCTGCCTGGAAGCCAATACTCTAATGTTCCGCTTGACCATGAAATTTTATCTAGAATCAGTGTCTCAAGATCCCCCACGCATTCCACATTCTGGTAAGCAATCGGATACGTTCGATGTTTGTGTATAGCCTCTCAATGTCTCCAATATACTATAATGATGATGATGACCTATAACCTTAGTCAGTTCGCCCAAAATTAGGAGCAATTCGACTGTTTCAATAGGACGAATATATTCCAATCATCATGTAAGGTGAACTTCCTGTTGAAGCATAATTTAGAATTGTTCTAATCACGCTTTTAAGGAGCCATTGTTTAGCTCCGATGTGTCTCTTTGACTCTATCCTACTAAGGATTATACCCAAGTAAACTCTGTCGGTCACCAATATCTTTTTACTCAGGAAGCAGAAGTTTTTCGAGTGATACAAATTTTGAGGAAGTACTTTTTCTTCCCAGAAAGTAAATCCAAGAAATTGTGGTAATGACTCGAAGTACTCAACATTAGTTCAGGTTCACTACTTGTACACTTAAGAAATGATTTCAGAAATCCGTACTTGAATCAATCCAAAGCGGTATCAATGGTATATTACTTAAGCATTTACTAAAATCGGGGGAGTTTTCCAGATTTTTCCTACCGAGCGCGTCCCCGGGTGGCGGATAGGGGGTGGTGATGGACCATCTGTCCTCTCCCAGCTTTAATTTCACTTAAGCTGAGGGAGGGCAGATTGTCCACCACCTGGGAATATTATATTCCCCGCGGACCAAAAAACTGGAAAAAAAAAAAAAAAAAAAAAACAAATATGGAAAATAAAAATAAAAAGATAAAAGTTACGGTGCAGGGCCTAAATAACCCAGTACCGGCGGCAAGTGTTGATCTACTCGCGAGTCACGTGTCGTCGTCATCCTGCAATCGTGAGCAGAATACTACTACGGAGGTGGGTACCTTGGCCTCCGTGGCGGACAATGCGTCAAGTGTACAGCATGCCGCTGGCAAAAATATAGGGGTGAAAGAGAAGGATGTACTCGGAGAGAGCTCTAAGCTACCTCAGCCTTTAAATATAGGTGAGGGTTCCGACTCTGAATCCTCAGATGATAATAAAAATAATACCATTATAGCAAATCCCAAAAAGGATGAAGTAGAGCAAATGGTGAAAGAGGTGAGTGATAGCATAGCTAAACTACCTATTACTAAGAAAAGACTTTCTGGAGCACAGAGGAGGAAGTTGAAAAAGATGCTTCAAGAAATCATAGTTAGTCAATCCCACGACACTCCAAAGGAAAAATCGGACTCTCTCACAAGATCTGAGGCAAAAAGGATCAGGTCTCCCGAGGAGTTGACAACTGAGAATAAACCTAAGAAGAAAAAGAGCTCCCCGTCTTCTAATACACAGTCGAAGCCAAGCCATACTTCACTCAAAGGAATCTCAAGTGAGAATCCTGCGAGTAAGGGTGAC
Organism: Lucilia sericata; assembly: GCF_015586225.1. NCBI lineage: Eukaryota > Metazoa > Arthropoda > Insecta > Diptera > Calliphoridae > Lucilia > Lucilia sericata. Next base: position 46,056 of record NW_023994091.1, on the reverse strand, counting down.
AACGCCAAGCCAGATATTCCGAAGACGAACACGTCGGCGAAATCAACCTCGAAGGTAAGGGAATCTCAAAAGAAGCCCCGAAAAACGAGGAAGGAGAAGCTAGACGGAGGAAAAGGAAAAGAGCCGCCATCTTACGCCAAAGTTGCCAGAAGTAGGCACCGGGACGATCTCTGCTATGCAGTTTACGATGCCGGTAATCCGACAGGCAAAATTCCAATAGACCAACAGAGTAAAATAGAAGACCTGGTCAACAATAAGATAGTGGACCATGCAATCGCTTCAAAGGGCAAACAACCAATAGAGAGCGAGAGCTGCGAGTTCAGCATGGGCGTGATGTTGATGAGGTTGGCATCTCACCAATGTGTTAGCACCCTAAAGAACTTGGTGGAAAGTATCCCTCCTCCCTGGGACGGCGCTAGGCTGGGACTGGCAAAGAAGAGCGAGCTTCCGGTGCTCCTAAAGTCCACTGTCTACATAAAAGGATGGGGCAGTAAACTGGCTAATGAACGTATACTGGAAATTCTTGGAGGTCAAAATGCTGAGCTGGCCGTGGAAAAATGGGATGTCTTTTACAGGAAAGAAGAACCTGAGGGAACTTTATTTGTAATAGGTATCGACCAGAAATCCATGGCTAGTCTTGCCAAGAATAAAGGTAGGGCTTACTTCGCCTCTAAATCTGTCATATTCAAAATTGGGAAGGTGCCGATTGGAAGGGCTGTTACAACAAGCCTCGAAAAGGACACTAAAAAACCTAAGACCACAGCATCAGTATCCACTACTGATAACGTTGAGGAGTCAAATCCTAAAATCGAGGAATTTACCATTAACTCGCCAGAAGAAAGTGTAGTTGCCCTTTCCAAAATTGGGAAGGCGCCGATTGAAAGGGCTGTCAAAACCGGCCCCGACAAGGACACTAAAACACCTAAGACAGTACCCAGTTAGCAAGTACTAGCAATGTTGAGGAGTCAAATCCTAAAAGCGAGGAGGAAATCACTCACCCGCCAGAAGACAGAACAGCAATGCTCTCCAGAATTGGGAATGTGTCTATTAAAAATATTGCTATTCCTATGCCTGATAAGGACACCGCAGTGCCATCTACAGTACTCACTGCATTAATAGCCACTTCAGGCTATCCGGAGGAGTCAAATCCAAAGAGCGAGGAGGTGACCACCAACTCGCTGGAAGACAGTTTAATGGATGACCATGATTGAGGTTATCCAAATAAACCTCCATCGGAGCGAGACAGCTACCAACGCTCTGATGGCTAAAATCAACACAGGTAAAATACATATAGCTTTAATCCAGGAACCTTGGACGATTCGCAACAAGGTTCCTGGATTAAATCACGTAAATTTCCAACTTTTCTACGCTGATACAGGATCTCGCCCGAGAACATGTATCTTATGTCACAAGAACTTATGTTTTCTCCTCTCAACAGGATTATCAACATCGGATGCAACGGTGCTGAAGCAAGGTCGTGGCAACATATTCCTTGCATCTATTTACCTACCTTTCGATTCTCCGACACTACCACCAACGTCGGATCTGATGAAACTGGTTGAAGAGGCACAAAGGAAAAATAAGAAAATTGTAATAGGTTGTGATGCCAACTCGCATCATGTAGCTTGGGGTAGTACAAACACCAATCGCAGGGGACAAGCCCTCATGGATTTCTTTAATACTAAAGACTTGATAACATTGAACTTAGGTAATAAAGCTACCTTCGTCAATAGAATCAGAGAAGAAGTATTAGATATAACTATATGTTCAGAAGAGCTTATAAACGAAATTCAGGATTGGAGAGTTTCGGACGAGCACTCCTTTTCTGATCATCGGTACATAAGATTCAAAATACTAAGGCCACCACCAAAGCCGATAAAGTTTCGGAATAAGTCTAAAACTAATTGGACAATGTTCGGGACCTTACTAAAGAACCGTTTAGGTCAGGACACTTTTCAATGTCGAAATAAAGAGGATATAGATGCCAAAGTGGAAACGTTCACAAGTGCCCTGGTTGAATCGTTCGAGGACAGCTGCCCTCTGCGAGAGCGGAGATCTGCCCAGGAAAAACCCTGGGTAACTGGGGAGATCCGGAACCTTGGGAAGACTCTTCGCAAACTATTTAACCGGGCACGGCGTAAAAAGACCGCAGTATACTGGGATGAGTATCGTAATAAACTTGGTGAATATAAGAAAATCGTTCGAAAAGCCAAACGAGACTCCTGGAAACTTTTCTGTGAACAGGTAGATAGCGTAAATGACGTATCGAAGATAAAAAAATTCCTATCCAAAACTCATGTCCAACCGGAATCTATGATCGATGACACGGGCAGGAGGCTTGAGGATATGGAGGAGACAATGAAACTCCTAATGGATTCTCATTTCCCACCCGGTATATCGAATAACATAGATGAACCGATATTGGAGGAAGGGGAGGGTAACACGGAAATAGTTATTACAACTGACATGGTTAAAGGGGCAATCAAGAGCTTTGCTCCCTATAAAGCTGCAGGGCCGGATGGAATTTTCCCGGCACTTTTGCAGATGGAGGCGGGACTGGTTTCCGTACATCTGTCACAGATATTCACTGCATGCTTAAAATTGGCATATACCCCAGTTAAATGGCAGGATGCAAGGGTAATATTTATACCCAAACCAGGGAAACCTAGCTATGCGACACCTAAGTCCTATCGACCGATAAGTCTTACGTCCTTCCTACTTAAAACCTTGGAACGGATAGTCGATAGCATGGTTAAAAGCAGCATACCATACAATGACCTTAAATATAAGCAACATGCTTATGTAAAGGGACGATCGGTGGAAACCGCTTTAAATGAAGTTGTCCACTACATAGGTGAATCTTTCGATAGCAAACTGTATACACTGGCAGTATGCATTGACATCGAAGGCGCTTTCAATAACGTGCACACTGATACCCTTATCCAATCCCTAGACCAGTTTTATGTTGACCGGGTGCTCCGTAACTGGATCAACTACATGCTAAGGAACAGATGGATAAGCTGCGAGATGTACGATATAACTATAAGGAAAAAGGTATTTCGAGGTATACCACAGGGTGGCATTTTGTCACCTTTACTCTGGGTCACCACGATTAATAGCCTCCTAAGGACCCTAACCGAGAAAGGACTTAGACCTGTCTGCTATGCAGACGATGTCGTAATACTTTTAAAGGGAAAGGATCCAAATTACTTGTGTAGAAGAGCTGAGGAGGCTCTGAATACGGCCTTGAGCTGGGCTCAACCGAGAGGCCTCAATGTTAACCCGGCGAAGACGGAAATCTGTCTTTTCACAAGAAAGACAAAAATTTCTACATATACTGAACCTTGCTTCTTGGGCAAGAAGATACCGGTGACAGACAAAGTTAAGTACTTAGGTGTAATACTTGACCGGAAATTAAAATGGAGACACCACATAGAGGATAGGATCAACAAGGCACATCGGTGCTGGGCGATATGTAGGAGAACCATAGGCATGAAATGGGGTCTTAGTCCTACTATGACAAATTGGCTTTATAAAAGTGTAATTAGACCAATTCTAGCTTATGCTTCAATAATCTGGTGGACTGCTTTGGACAAAAAGTGTAATATCAAATTACTACAGGGAGTTCAGCGTACATGCTGCTTGGGTATAAGTGGTGCCATGTGTACTACTTCAACCAAGGCTCTGGAAACGTTGCTAGATATTCCACCCATTGAAACATATATAAGATATGAGGCGGCGCTTACAGCCGAACGGCTCTTTACTTTAGGCGAACTGGCCAAAAACGGTTATAGGACACGTCATCAATGTATACTGGACACATTGGAAGGTTATACACATTCATCGGACGTGCCTGATCGCATACCAGACACTGAATATGTCGGAAACTTTGAAACGCTAATCCCAGATAGAATGTCTTGGTCAAGCGGAACATTAGAGCAAATACCAGTAGGAATCCGTTGCTACACGGATGGCTCTAAATTAGGGGACAAAGTGGGTCTGGGGTTCTATATTGAAGACCCAGAAACAGAAATATACCACCGTTTACCTAATCATAACACAAGCTTCCAGGCAGAAGTACGAGCAATAACGGAATGTGTAAATTGGATTAGAATAAATATGGCGCCCACAAGGCTTAATATATTTACCGACAGCCAGAAGGCAATTTGTGCGATATCAGGTGATAGAATTAAATCTAAGACCGTATTGGATTGTAAGAAAGCTTTAACTGAATACTCTCCCAGAGGTAAGGTTCACATCATATGGGTACCAGGCCACTCGGGAGTAATCGGCAACGAAAGGGCGAATGCAATAGCTTTAAAGGGAAGGGAGCTCGATGTAGTTAACCTGACAAACGCAAAACCATTCGACGCAACAAAAGCTGAATTAAAAATATGGATGAGAGAATCCCATAAGGCCTCTTGGAATAATGAAACGGTGGGTAGAACCACAAAGATTCTATGGGGTGACCCTGATGAGAGCAAGACGAGAAATCTTCTCAAAATGAGCAAGTCTGAGGTTAGTATGATGGTACGTATTCTCAGTGGACACACAGGATTACGAGCACATCTATACAAAATTGGACGTGCGAATTCAGACGAATGTAGAGCATGTGGAGAGGACAGTGAAACTCTGGAGCACTTTCTTTGCCATTGTCAGGCATTCGTCGAAGTTAGATCCAAGTATCTTGGAAGTGATGTTATTCCGGAAATAACATTCTTAACCAACACCGATTGGAAGATTCTTAGGAATTACGTCCAGGAAACTGAGTTTCTGAACATTCAGTAAACAATTTTTTTTTTTTTTTTTTTCTTGAATTGGAGCGCACAACAGGCCCGATAGTGGCCTAGGTGTATTTCTTCGGATTTGATGTAGTATACATCCTCCTATCAACCTAACCTAACCTAACCTAACCTACTAAAATCAAGTAGGATCTATTTGATTCAAGTACTTACATTCTGAAAGTACAAAAAGCTTAAATTTAGCTTTAAGTATGTTGGCCAAACTCTTTTCCTTAATCTCAACGATCTCAGTTCTTCCTTGATCTATTCTCTGATAATAGTCTACATAAAGATGAATGTTAAGCCTTCAGTTTAAAATTGATATAATGGACATTTTACAACTAAAGTAGTTTTGCCGCTGTTATAATTTCTCAAAAGGTTAAAAATTGCGTTTTTTCAAACTTCTGACACGATATCTCGAATCCAAGATGTAATGTAGAAACTATGAGATTTCAGATTCGGATTTAGCGCAACTCAATATTTTAGAAAAGTATGCTTTGGTCTCTGATCTCCTTGTCACGATATCTCGAATCCCACATGTGATGTAGAAATTCTGAGATTTCAGATTCGGATTCAGCGCGGCTCAATCCTTTAGAAAAGTATGCTTTGGTCTGAGGTCTCTTTGTCGGTCTGTGTTATTATTACAGATATCAAAAAGGTAAAAATGCAAAAATAAGTGGATTAGAAACTATATAAACATAACATAAGGAATGGGATACCAAACATCTTCGGAAAAAGTCTATCAACATTGATATCTTTAATATAAGTTTGTGTTAAGTGTTTCTATTCTGAAACTGTGAGAGAAATAGGAATAAGTTGCACACTCTTCTTAACACAAACGTATTATGGATTAGCAACTATATGAAATCATAAGTTTTTTATTTAACAAAAAAATTACATTTAGACCAAATTTCTAACAATTTTCCGAAAATCTATGCGCCATAGTTTGGCCATTTACCACATTTAATCATTAGTGAGTTGAGGGTGGGCGATTATTTGACATGTTAAACATTTTTTTTGCGTACGAGTTCGAAAAGTGTTTAAATAAAATGCTTAGTAACAACATACAAAAAAAATATTCATAAAATATACAAATAAATATTTCGAAAAATTTTGTATAGAAACATTTATAATTTTATATGTGTATATATTTTTGCAGCATATTGTATGTTGTATGCCTCTCTATTGCTGCCGCCAGAGCTGCCTCAGCTGTGTCTCAAACACAACACCCATCAAACTTGAATTATTTTGGGGAAACATATAACTTTTTTCTTTTTTAAATTAAATGAAATATCAAAATGGCCTTATCACAAGAAACTCCACTGGGGAGCTATAAATCGCCTAGAAAATAGTTAAAAGCATACAACAACAAAAAGACCATGGCTGGCATTTTTATCTAAAATCAAACTGGCAAAAATTGTTTGGTTTGGTGTTTGTATAGGGAAATTGTACATATACATATGTATGTATGTATGTATGTATGTATGTATGTATGTATGTATGTATGTATGTATGTATGTATGTATGTATGTATGTATGTATGTATGTGTCTATTGTGTTTGTTTTTATTCTGCTCCTGCTAGTGAAGGAGCAGCAGCAGCAAATTAATAATTTTTAAGATACTTGGGTTATCATGTGGTGACGCTGCTCTACACTGGTCTAGTGTCTGTATTTGGAAGTAAGAAGTGTTTGAATGGTGTTTGGTGTTGGCAAATTTACAATTTGTTAAATATGTTTAAAATATTCATTCAAATCTATTTCATTTGTTTTTTTTCTACTTTTTGTTTTATTATAAATCACTTTATATTTTTTCATTTCTTTATTTATTATTAATAATAAAACACGCAATCTTTTATTGTTTTTTTTTAAAGGGGAATTGAAAATTATGTTTTTTGTGATTTTAAAGTCATAAAAATATTAGATCTATGCAAATTTATAAAAAGAAGGGGTTTAATAAATGAGTCATTTAATTTATATCCACAATTTTAATTTAATTCAATAATTGTCTATTAGATGACAATATTTTTGAAACTTTGTTTCACTCTACGAGGGTTGATTCTACTCATAACATTTCTATAGTTTTGTCTTGATTTTATAAAGGAGACATTTTAATACTTTTTAAAAATTTATATCTTTTTGACACATTTCAAACCAACTTTAATTAAGTTTATATCCAGTGTTGCCAATATTTATTAATAATTTCCAGTAAATGTTACAAAACCGTTAGAAATCGACAGATTTAGAATATATGGTAGGCTATACTAGACTACAGACTAAACTACTTGACAATAGTCTAGACCATATACTACACTATAGACGACACCATAAACTATACTATAGACTAGACTATAGACTAGACTATAGACTAGACTATAGACTAGACTATAGACTAGACTAGACTAGACTATAGACTAGACTATAGACTAGACTATAGACTAGACTATAGACTAGACTATAGACTAGACTATAGACTAGACTATAGACTAGACTATAGACTAGACTATAGACTAGACTATAGACATAGACTATAGCCTAGACTATAGACTAGACTATAGACTAGACTTAGACTAGACTATAGACTATACGATAGACTAGACTATAGACTAGATATAGACTAGACTATAGACTAGACTATAGACTAGACTATAGACTAGACTATAGACTAGACTATAGACTAGACTATAGACTAGACTATAGACTAGACTATAGACTAGACTATAGACTAGACTATAGACTAGACTATAGACTAGACTATAGACTAGACTATAGACTAGACTATGACTAGACTATAGACTAGACTATGACTAGACTATAGACTAGACTATAGACTAGACTATAGACTAGACTATAGACTAGACTATAGACTAGACTATAGACTAGACTATAGACTAGACTATAGACTAGACTATAGACTAGACTATAGACTAGACTATAGACTAGACTATAGACTAGACTATAGACTAGACTATAGACTAGACTATAGACTAGACTATAGACTAGACTATAGACTAGACTATAGACTAGACTATAGACTAGACTATAGACTAGACTATAGACTAGACTATAGACTAGACTATAGACTAGACTATAGACTAGACTATAGACTAGACTATAGACTAGACTATAGACTAGACTATAGACTAGACTATAGACTAGACTATAGACTAGACTATAGACTAGACTATAGACTAGACTATAGACTAGACTATAGACTAGACTATAGACTAGACTATAGACTAGACTATAGACTAGACTATAGACTAGACTATAGACTAGACTATAGACTAGACTATAGACTAGACTATAGACTAGACTATAGACTAGACTATAGACTAGACTATAGACTAGACTATAGACTAGACTATAGACTAGACTATAGACTAGACTATAGACTAGACTATAGACTAGACTATAGACTAGACTATAGACTAGACTATAGACTAGACTATAGACTAGACTATAGACTAGACTATAGACTAGACTATAGACTAGACCAGACTATAGACTGGACTATAGACTAGACTATAGACTAGACTATAGACTAGACTATAGACTAGACTATAGACTAGACTAGACTAGATATAGACTAGACTATAGACTAGACTATAGACTAGACTATAGACTAGACTATAGACTAGACTATAGACTAGACTATAGACTAGACTATAGACTAGACTATAGACTAGACTATAGACTAGACTATAGACTAGACTATAGACTAGACTATAGACTAGACTATAGACTAGACTATAGACTAGACTATAGACTAGACTATAGACTAGACTTTAGACTAGACTATAGACTAGACTATAGACTAGACTATAGACTAGACTATAGACTAGACTTTAGACTAGACTAGACTATAGACTAGACTATAGACTAGACTATAGACTAGACTATAGACCAGACTATAGACTAGACTATAGACTAGACTATAGACTAGACTATAGACTAGACTATAGACTAGACTATAGACTAGACTATAGACTAGACTATAGACTAGACTATAGACTAGACTATAGACTAGACTATAGACTAGACTATAGACTAGACTATAGACTAGACTATAGACTAGACTATAGACTAGACTATAGACTAGACTATAGACTAGACTATAGACTAGACTATAGACTAGACTATAGACTAGACTATAGACTAGACTAGACTATAGACTAGACTATAGACTAGACTATAGACTAGACTATAGACTAGACTATAGACTAGACTATAGACTATAGACTAGACTATAGACTAGACTAGACTAGACTATAGACTAGACTATAGACTAGACTATAGACTAGACTAGACTATAGACTAGACTAGACTATAGACTAGACTATAGACTAGACTATAGACTAGACTATAGACTATAGACTAGACTATAGACTAGACTATAGACTATAGACTAGACTATAGACTAGACTATAGACTAGACTATAGACTAGACTATAGACTAGACTAGACTATAGACTAGACTATAGACTAGACTATAGACTAGACTATAGACTAGACTATAGACTAGACTATAGACTAGACTATAGACTAGACTAGAATATAGGCTAGACTATAGACTAGACTATAGACTAGACTATAGACTAGACTATAGACTAGACTAGAATATAGGCTAGACTATAGACTAGACTAGAATATAGACTAGACTATAGACTAGCTTGCAGCAGAAGTCCCCTGTTCGCTGAATAAATTTGTTTTCTGCAAGTATCTTTTTGTTCAATATTTGTTCTGTATCACTTTTACTTTAATGACCACCCTCGCTTATTTTATTTTTTGGGTTTTATTATAATATTTTTAAGCCAATTAAGATTTTAATAAAGATAGTTGCAGTATTTTTTTTTTTTTTTTTTTTTTTTTGGAAATATATTATTTGAATTATAATTGAGACAATATGAGGGCGTTTACAGTTATAATAAATTTTTATTTAAAGATAGAAAAATTGGTCACATAAATAAACATAATTTTAAAATTCGTAAATAAGGTTAGAAAAAAAATATTAAGTAATGAATGTAGAAAAAAAGATTTTATATTAAATATTGAAAAAAATACGTCCATGGGCCTTAAACATAAGAATATTATTGTATCTTGTCGTAAGTTTATTTTATATCTATTGACTAGTTTACTAACTAGTCTATTGAATAGTAAGTCTATGGACTGGTCTATTGCCAAATCTGGCGCCTTTGATAAGGGCTTGGGTCAACTAATTAGATTAACATAACTATATTTAATAGTCTCTATCTAAAATACTACAAGTTTTCAGGAGAGCAGAAAAACTTTTTATTTCGTTGGTTCTTGAAGATTTTTTAATTTTTTCGAATATATATTTTGATTCATATAAGGTATTTTTAAGCCAGTAATGAGGGTTGAAGTATTTTCGAAACGAAAATTTTTTAGGAAGATTACTGTTCGTAAAAAATACAATTTATGTAAATTTTCATCGCTGTACCTACTGTATACCGGAGAGATCACTCGCATGGAGTCTACATGAAATCACGGAATGATATTGCCCATTATTTGTGGACAATTGGAGACCTCTATCTTTCTGGCATTTGATTCTTATCGTTATTTCAACAGACGGACTAACAATGCTAGATTGTCACAGAATTATGCAAGGACTCAGAATATACTATGTTAGTTAATTAGTTAGTTAGTTAGTTAGTTAGTTAGTTAGTTGTTAGTTAGTTAGTTAGTTAGTTAGTTAGTTAGTTAGTTAGTTAGTTAGTTAGTTAGTTAGTTAGTTAGTTAGTTAGTTAGTAGTTAGTTAGTTAGTAGTTAGTTAGTTAGTTAGTTAGTTAGTTAGTTAGTTAGTTAGTTAGTTAGTAGTTAGTTAGTTAGTTAGTTAGTTAGTTAGTTAGTTAGTTAGTTAGTTAGTTAGTTAGTTAGTTAGTAGTTAGTTAGTTAGTTAGTTAGTTAGTTAGTTAGTTAGTTAGTTAGTTAGTTAGTTAGTTAGTTAGTTAGTTAGTTAGTTAGTTAGTTAGTAGTTAGTTAGTTAGTTAGTTAGTTAGTTAGTTAGTTAGTTAGTTAGTTAGTTAGTTAGTTAGCTAGTTAGTTAGTTAGTTACTTAGTTACTTAGTTACTTAGTACTTAGTTAGTTAGTTAGTTAGTTAGTTAGTTAGTTAGTTAGTTAGTTAGTTAGTTAGTTAGTTAGTTAGTTAGTTAGTTAGTTAGTTAGTTAGTTAGTTAGTTAGTTAGTTAGTTAGTTAGTTAGTAGTTAGTTAGTTAGTTAGTTAGTTAGTTAGTTAGTTAGTTAGTTAGTTAGTTAGTAGTTAGTTAGTTAGTTAGTTAGTTAGTTAGTTAGTTAGTTAGTTAGTTAGTTAGTTAGTTAGTTAGTTAGTTAGCTAGTTAGTTAGTTAGTTAGTTAGTTAGTTAGTAGTTAGTTAGTTAGTTAGTTAGTTAGTTAGTTAGTTAGTTAGTTAGTTAGTTAGTTAGTTAGTTAGTTAGTTAGTTAGTTAGTTAGTTAGTTAGTTAGTTAGTTAGTTAGTTAGTTAGTTAGTTAGTTAGTTAGTTAGTTAGTTAGTTAGTTAGTTAGTTAGTTAGTTAGTTAGTTAGTAGTTAGTTAGTTAGTTAGTTAGTAGTTAGTTAGTAGTTAGTTAGTTAGTTAGTTAGTTAGTTAGTTAGTTAGTTAGTTAGTTAGTAGTTAGTTAGTAGTTAGTTAGTTAGTTAGTTAGTTAGTTAGTTAGTTAGTTAGTTAGTTAGTTAGTTAGTTAGTTAGTTAGTTAGTTAGTTAGTTAGTAGTTAGTTAGTTAGTTAGTTAGTTAGTTAGTTAGTTAGTTAGTTAGTTAGTAGTTAGCTAGTTAGCTAGTTAGTTAGTTAGTTAGTTAGTTAGTTAGTAGTTAGTTAGTTAGTTAGTTAGTTAGTTAGTTAGTTAGTTAGTTAGTTAGTTAGTTAGTTAGTTAGTTAGTTAGTTAGTTAGTTAGTTAGTTAGTTAGTTAGTTAGTTAGTTAGTTAGTTAGTTAGTTAGTTACTTAGTTACTTAGTTACTTAGTTACTTAGTTACTTAGTTAGTTAGTTAGTTAGTTAGTTAGTTAGTTAGTTAGTTAGTTAGTTAGTTAGTTAGTTAGTTAGTTAGTTAGTTAGTTAGTTAGTTAGTTAGTTAGTTAGTTAGTTAGTTAGTTAGTTAGTTAGTTAGTTAGTTAGTTAGTTAGTTAGTTAGTTAGTTAGTTAGTTAGTTAGTTAGTTAGTTAGTTAGTTAGTTAGTTAGTTAGTTAGTTAGTTAGTTAGTTAGTTAGTTAGTTAGTTAGTTAGTTAGTTAGTTAGTTAGTTAGTTAGTTAGTTAGTTAGTTAGTTAGTTAGTTAGTTAGTTAGTTAGTTAGTTAGTTAGTTAGTAGTTAGTTAGTTAGTTAGTTAGTTAGTAGTTAGTTAGTTAGTTAGTTAGTAGTTAGTTAGTTAGTTAGTAGTTAGTTAGTTAGTTAGTTAGTTAGTTAGTTAGTTAGTAGTTAGTTAGTTAGTTAGTAGTTAGTTAGTTAGTTAGTTAGTTAGTAGTTAGTTAGTTAGTTAGTTAGTAGTTAGTTAGTTAGTTAGTTAGTTAGTTAGTTAGTTAGTTAGTAGTAGTTAGTTAGTAGTTAGTAGTTAGTTAGTAGTTAGTTAGTTAGTAGTTAGTTAGTTAGTTAGTTAGTTAGTTAGTTAGTTAGTTAGTTAGTTAGTTAGTTAGTTAGTTAGTTAGTTAGTTAGTTAGTTAGTTAGTTAGTTAGTTAGTTAGTTAGTTAGTTAGTTAGTTAGTTAGTAGTTAGTTAGTTAGTTAGTTAGTTAGTTAGTTAGTTAGTTAGTTAGTTAGTTAGTTAGTAGTTAGTTAGTTAGTTAGTTAGTTAGTAGTTAGTTAGTTAGTTAGTTAGTTAGTTAGTTAGTTAGTTAGTTAGTTAGTTAGTTAGTTAGTTAGTTAGTTAGTTAGTTGTTAGTTAGTTAGTTAGTTAGTTAGTTAGTTAGTTAGTAGTTAGTTAGTTAGTTAGTTAGTTAGTAGTAGTTAGTTAGTTAGTTAGTTAGTTAGTAGTTAGTTAGTTAGTTAGTTAGTTAGTTAGTTAGTTAGTTAGTTAGTTAGTTAGTTAGTTAGTTAGTTAGTTAGTTAGTAGTTAGTTAGTTAGTTAGTTAGTAGTAGTTAGTTAGTTAGTTAGTTAGTTAGTTAGTTAGTTAGTTAGTTAGTTAGTTAGTTAGTTAGTTAGTTAGTAGTTAGTTAGTTAGTTAGTTAGTTAGTTAGTTAGTTAGTTAGTTAGTTAGTTAGTTAGTTAGTTAGTTAGTTAGTTAGTTAGTTAGTTAGTTAGTTAGTTAGTTAGTTAGTTAGTTAGTTAGTTAGTTAGTTAGTTAGTTAGTAGTTAGTTAGTTAGTTAGTTAGTTAGTTAGTTAGTAGTTAGTTAGTTAGTTAGTTAGTTAGTTAGTTAGTTAGTTAGTAGTTAGTTAGTTAGTTAGTTAGTTAGTTAGTTAGTTAGTTAGTTAGTTAGTTAGTTAGTTAGTTAGTTAGTTAGTTAGTTAGTTAGTTAGTTAGTAGTTAGTTAGTTAGTTAGTTAGTTAGTTAGTTAGTTAGTTAGTTAGTTAGTTAGTTAGTTAGTTAGTTAGTTACTTAGTTAGTTAGTTAGTTAGTAGTTAGTTAAGGGCTTACTTGGTCTCACGGTTTCGACCTTTTTCATATTTTGTCGTTAATTAGTTGAAAGAAATAAAAAATTTGTTGTATTTCCCACTTTATACAGGGATTATCAAAACAATATTTTATTTTTATTTATTAACTAATATGTATCCCACATAAATTGTAGATGTTTAATTGCTTCCAAAAATTTTTGTTATACCCACCATCAAAAAAGATGGGGGGTATATTGATTTTGTCATTCCGTTTGTAACTTATCGAAATATTGGTTAAAGACCCATAAAAGTATATATATTCTGGGTCCTTATTAAATTCTAAGACGATTTACCCATGTCCGTCCGTCTGTCTCGTGAAAGCACGATAGAGTCCAAACGGAATAAGCTAGAGGGTTCATATTTTCCACAAATATTCTCCATAGATATGGTTTGTTTGGTATTGAAAATGGGTAATAACGGTCCCCGATTTCGGATAGCCCCCATACAAATGGACCCCCGAAAAACAGCTTTAACGGGCATATCTGTTTTATAAGTTTGAGTATAGTGATGAAATTCGACAGGCATAAGTTTCGTGCTAGATAAAATCTCGCTACCAAATTTTATATGGATCGGTCAATAATTGACCCTACCCCCTATATAAGGCCCCCTTCGAAAAACGATTTTAACGGACATTACTGGCTAAAAAATAGAGTATAGCTGTGAAATTTGTCATAAGTAAGTCCCTGACGAGCCAAAACCTCTCTACCAAATTTTATATGGATCGGTTCATAATTGACCCTACCCTAATATAAGGTCCCGTTCAAAAAAATACTTTAACGATAATTACTGTCTTAAAAGTACGAGTATAGCCATGAAATTCGACACACATAAGCTCCTTGCGAGCAAAAATCTGTATATTAAATTTTGTATGGATCGGTCCATCATTGAACCTACCCCCCAAAAGTAATTTTTTGAAGGAGACCTTATACCCTTCAAAAAATTACTTTAACGCTCATTACTGGCTTGAAGATACGAATGTAGTGATGAAATTTGACACACATAAATTTTATGCAAGTCAAAATTTCTCAATCAGTTTTTATATGGATCGGTCAATAATTTACCCTACGACCTTATAAGATCCACTTCACAAATTTACTTTAACGTTCATTACTGGCTTAAAAATACGAATATAGCGATGAAATTTGACACACATGGGTTTCATGCGAGTACTAAAATTTTATGTGGATCGGTCAATAATTAACCCTTCCCCCCATATAAGGTCCTCTTCAAAAAATTAATTTGACGCACATTACTGGCCAAAAAATACGAGTATAGCAATGAAATTTTACATAAGTAAGTCTCTTACAAGAAAAATTCTCTATAGCAAATTTTTTGTGGATCGGTCCATAACGAAATTTGACATAAGTCAAGCTCCCCTCCAGATCTTTATTGGCTTATAAGTACGAGTATAGAGATGAAATTATAAGTAAGTTTCTTACGACTCAAAACCTAAGAAACTAATATAGGAACGTAAATCTTCCGACCGAATTTCGGGAACTGATATTCGATGTAAACACGTTTTATATAAACCAAAGTCGGTCTAAAAAAATTTATAAAAAAAATTTATGAAAAACGGTCAATAATTCACCCTATCTCTTATATAAGGTCCTCTTCAGTAAATTTGATATCACCTGATGTTTATAGGAGAGCATTCATTTTACGGTATACGGTTTGATGATGGGTATATTAAAGTCGGCATAGCCGAATGTAACACTCTTACTTGTTTAAAATTAAAACTTTATCTAGTGCAGCGGTTCCCACAGGTTTTTACTTCGCGGACCCCTTGAAGAACTTATTTAATTTCGAGGACCCCCATACATATTTTTTTTCCCGTACATTGAGAATATATAATATTTCAGATAGGTTTTCAATTGCATGTTTTGAAGATAGAATGACTTCTTTGTTGATATGTTAACATGATGTTTAATTTTATGATCGTGAGATCTTTCATGTTCATTTTTCTTCAAGGTAGCAAAAAGGTTTCTTTATCAAATATTGTCACATGTGCTTAAGGAGTCACGTTTCAAAAATTTGTTGCGATTGCAAAGGGTGAACTGAGTAAGTGAGTAAGTTTTCGGGAAAATAATATAAGAAAGTTGGACTTCTTCTATGTTGTTGCGGAATGCGTTATCCGCATAATATATGATTTGAACTCTTTGTTAAAGTACTGTGAATTTGGAACTTAAATTTGAATTTTAAAATACCAACGAATGATTTTACTTCATGGCTTTTGGCTACATATTTACGCGAAACGCTATGGATTTTCTGATGTTAATTTAATAATATGTATTGGTCGACAAAATCAAGTTAAAATCTGTGTATCACGTCGGATTGGAATATTTATAAAGAGATGGATAAAGAGTCACCTCTATTTTGGAAATATATAATTTTAGTCCTTTCAAACGAGAACACTTTTGCTTACAATTTGATAAACTTAAATCTGTAATAAGCTTGTCTTTGAATTGAACTTCATACTCCGGAATACCAGTTTTTTATTCATGTTTATTCATGGTTTTTTTCGTTCGTCTTCGCGGACCCCCTAGGATTTTACTACGGACCACTAGGGGTCCGCGGACCCCCATTTGGGAACCGTTGATCTAGTGCATATAAATTAAAACATAAATTTTATACAAATTCGTTTATTTATTCTCCGAATAATGCTAAATCAAGTTGGTTTTACAAAAAATCAAAAGCTTAAAATGGTTTATCTTAAAACCGCAACAAGTGACCACAACATAATAAGGGCAAATAATTATTACACAAAACCTAATAAACACTAGAAAAATATGATGTTTGTAAAACAAAATTCTAAAATTAGAAATGCATATCAGTGGCGTATTTCCCAAATAAAAGATGTTAAGAATAATGTGGAAAAAACATTAATATTCGAAATTTAAATTGTTCTCTTTTTACTTCAGTAAACTCAATATGTTGCAAAATTGTTAATAGTTCTTTTATAAGTCCATAATAAGCAAATTTTAAATTAATCATTATAAATTTTTTTATTAATCATTATTTTTCGTTCATAAATTAATATATAATTGTATTTTTAATTAAAATTAAACGATTTTTCGTTCATAAATTATGAGTACAATTTACTTCCCATAAAAAATAGATCGTATACGTAATACATTCATACATACACACGTACATATTTATGTATACATATATGTTTAACATTTTCTTATTCTATTATTAGTTTTGTTTAACATTTTCTTATTCTATTATTAGTTTTTTTTTCTAATACAAATTGAAACGCTAAATGAACTGTAAATTTTATTAAAATGTCTAATTTTTTCACAAATTTCTTGGTAATATGTACATTGTTGCCAAAGGCCAATATTTAACGCGTGTACGTTTTTTTCGAGTAACCGAGTGTAGGTCTAGTTTTTTTTTTTAATTTAACTTTTTTGTATCTGATGCTAAATGAAGAAAAATTTATGTATGTTTCTATGTCTATCTAGATACATACTTACCTGTAGGTATGTTACCATACGCCATAATAATTAAACAAATAAATGAACGATGAAGAAGTTAAAATAAACATTAAACATTTGATTGTTACCGAGTTTGTTGGCATTTTCATTTTGTTTAAATCATTGCACAGTGTAACGAATGGTAGAACATGTTTCTATTAATTTTGGTTTTTGCTAGAATGGATTCATGTCAGCAAATTTTCCTGTCGTCAACAGGTAAAACAGGTTTTTCTTCCTGTCCGGAGGAAGTGAATCCTGGCTTAAGAACATTGGCCACTTTTCCGATGTCTATATTGGAAGCAAAGGATTTCTAATATATCCCCTATTTAGATAAGTCCGCAAGATCTAGTTCTAGTATTTCGTCTACAAGTGGAGCCTAGTCCCTTCCCACAGACCAGTAATTGTGGCCCGATTTAAACTTGCTCGGCAAAACATACTGTGTCCACTTATAGAGTCCATTGATTCATTTTCCGCAATATTAAATTAGTTTCCAATGTGTTCAAAGATGATTCCACCCGACGTCTTCATAGCAGGGAAAATGTTAAGTTTCTCTTAAGAATATCTTCCGATCAAGTTTTATGACGCTCTGCCTCATTTTTACGAAGATATTAAACTATTAATAGTTTAACTAATCATAGTTACTAATTACAGCACGAATGAGTTGATTACCTCACCTTATTAATGACTGACAGTGATAATGTATAAGTGTCGTTCGAAGTAATGCGAGGTTTTTTTCCAAAACTGTCTGTTTTTCTATAACTCATTTCAGAGAAGATTTTGACCAGAGCTATGTTTAATTTTTTAACTTTCAGCGGCAACGCTATACTTAGGAGTATTACATCAAGCTTGGGATTTTAATATGGATTTTATGGTACGTTCTTCATTGTAGAGTTTTTCACCAAATCAGGACCAGAACTTTATGTAAGGCATTTGCTTAAAGTTTAATAACAACGCGATACCCAGTTATATATTGTGCTTTGGAGGGAGATTTTGGTTTGCGGCAAGCCGTACCAAATTTATTTTTATTTATAATAGCAGGTACATCAAGCTTTCGAGCGACGCTCTGATGTTTCGAGGAGGAAGTCCTGGTTTCCGTTAATTTACAATCCTGGTTAAACTAAACGTTTAACCAGGATTGAGGAGTGACTTGATTAGTTTAGTTAGTTAGTTAGTTTAGTTAGTTAGTTAGTTAGTTTAGTTAGTTTAGTTAGTTAGTTAGTTAGTTAGTTAGTTAGTTAGTTAGTTGTTAGTTAGTTAGTTTTAGTTAGTTAGTTAGTTAGTTAGTTAGTAGTTAGTTTTTTTGTTAGTTATTAGTTAGTTCGTTAGTTAGTTCGTTCGTTAGTTCGTTCGTTTAGTTCGTTCTTCGTTCGTTCGTTCGTTCGTTAGTTCGTTTTCGTTCGTCGTTCTTTCGTTTTCGTTCGTTTCGTTGTTCTTCGTTCGTTAGTTCGTTCTTCGTTCGTTCGTTCGTTCGTTTCGTTCGTTCGTTTCGTTCGTTCGTTCGTTCGTTCGTTCGTTCTTTCGTTCGTTTCGTTCGTTCGTTCGTTCGTTCGTTCGTTCTTCGTTCGTTCGTTCGTTTTCGTTCTTTTCTTCGTTCTCGTTCGTTCGTTCGTTCGTTTTTCGTTCGTTCGTTCGTTCGTTCGTTCGTTCGTTCGTTCGTTCGTTCTTCGTTGTTCGTTTCGTTCGTTCGTTCGTTCGTTCGTTCGTTCGTTCGTTTAGTTCGTTCGTTTCGTTTCGTTCGTTCGTTCTTCGTTCGTTCGTTCGTTTCGTTCGTTCGTTCTGTTCGTTCGTTCGTTCGTTCTTTCGTTCGTTCGTTCGTTCGTTCGTTCGTTAGTTAGTTAGTTAGTTAGTTGTTAGTTCGTTCGTTAGTTCGTTGTTAGTTGTTTTTTTGTTAGTTAGTTAGTTAGTTAGTTAGTTAGTTAGTTAGTTAGTTGTTAGTGTTTAGTTAGTTGTTAGTTGTTAGTTAGTTAGTTAGTTAGTTAGTTAGTTAGTTGTTAGTTAGTTTAAATTCAAATTAAACGATTCACGTTTCTATAACATTTACGAACCTATTTTGTTCTACTGTTCTGTGTTTAAAAATGAAACAGAAAAACTGCCTGCCTACCTTAATTTCATTTCTGGTGAGATAAACTATTTTATTTTTATTCGGCTTTTGTATTGTTGTAATATTTTGAGGTATTTTATCATTATGATTTGCGTTTTGTTTATTTATGACACTGCATAATAAATGAATAACACGTGACTCTTGGAAAAAAAAGAAGTTAAATAAAATTAATCCACAAAAAAGTTTGATTGTAGGGCTAATCACAGTATGCGGTTATTTGAGAAAAAATTAAATAATGTTAGTTATGTTATCAGCCAATAAAGCAGGTTGTCTATTATATTTGTTAATTTTTTCTCTATTCCACATTCCTTAAACACTTTTATTGCCCTGATCCGCAACCTGTGATTACCCCTAATATTTGTATATAATTTCTAAAATATTTGTATTGTAAGCACTAATATGTTTTACGCGTGTTAACAGTTTTTTTCTGTTTTATTTTCAGCAAAATTTTATATTTGTTTATAAATTTATTCTTTAACATAAAAGTACTTTATGTTACACGTTTATAGATGTTTTTAACCCGAATTTATTTTATGCTAAATATTAATAAATTTAAAACAAAAGCTTTTTAAATACAAGTTGGCGAATAGAAATTCTTCTTTTTCGTGTTAACATATTTTAATAAATTCTAAGCCTAATCAATATTAACTTAGTCCTCTAAACTAATTAGAACACCGTGAAATTAAACACATTTAATATTAATTAAACAAAAAAATTTGTTTAACGTCATTCTGCGATTATCTTGGAATGACTTTTCAAAAATTAATATTATGTATATATCTTTTTATTATGTTACCCCTACTATGACTATGAAATAATTAAAAGTTTGTTAATTATACTTAAAGAACTAAATGTGTAGTTTTTTGAGCTCCCGCTGCTGAAGTTTTCGGCATAAAATGTCGTAAGATTTTATATCTAATCTTAAGTATAATTTGTATATGTACCAGCAGACCTGTTGAGTCATCATTTGATTACATTTGCGTAAAATACTATTGCAGAAAGTGCAAATCAAATTTGTAGCTTTGATTTTGAAACATATAATTAGTCAATTATTGGCCATAGCTAGCTGTGACCTATTTAACATATTTCTGGCAGCCTATTGATTACATGGCAAAAGAAATGCTCATATTTAGAGTCTAATATTAAATCAATGCAATTTCGGATACCCTATTCTGAAGTTTATCCCAGAGGGAGAAAGAAAGAGCGATCTGCCCCGAATAGTAATTAGAGGGTACGAGGTCTGGACTATAATACGTGTGAACGAAGCAATATTGTCGTAATGAAA
Organism: Lucilia sericata; assembly: GCF_015586225.1. Lineage (NCBI taxonomy): Eukaryota > Metazoa > Arthropoda > Insecta > Diptera > Calliphoridae > Lucilia > Lucilia sericata. The sequence continues at coordinate 25,794 of NW_023994091.1, read as the reverse complement.
TATTACACTTTCATGTCTTAAGCTCATATAAACTAATCAGTTGCGTTTTGTACGGGTTCCATATCTAGCCAGATCTCTAAATTGGTTTCTTCTATGTGACAAACAGAGAGGCTTACCTAAGCGCCATGAATGTTTGATTTATCAAGATTCCTTTAATTCTTGGTCTTGCCTCGCCTGGGCAATCTTTATCTTCATTGTCATGTGAAAACCATGAGTGGGACTTGAGAATAAAACAAAGGTATATTTTGATCCATCAAAATGTTATATAATATGCTGTTACTTATTTTGCGTCCTTATTAGATTATAAGACGTCCATCAGTCTGTTGAAAGCGAACGGAAGTAGCTAGAGATCTGAAAGTATGGAAAACATTGGCCAACATTTAACCTTAGTATCCATATAAGGTCCCTTTCACAAACTGCAACTAACGCTCTTAACTGTCTTACAAATACAAATATAAGAATCAAAATCAATCTTAACAGGTTCAAGAGGGTCAGTCCTTAATTGAGCCTACTCCCCACATAAACCCTCTCAGAGAAAATCACTTTATTGTCAATAAATCACTCAATTTTGGTTTTAAGATAAAATTCTACAAAAATTATTTGTTCTAAGAAGTTTATAGATCCCGATCTATATTTGACCTAATCCCCAGTAAGAGACCCTGTCCCGGTCAACAACGTGATGTGAATAATAATATCGATATAAGATAATGCCCATATAAATCAGATAAATATAGGCAAATCATTAAACTACTGTGATAAATGACGAAAGAATCGATCCATAAAAACATAAGTATATACAACCGATATCCGAAATGAAATTTGGAACACAGACATAAATTGTAGTATCAAAAATCATTGTATTAATCATCACATTAAACATTTAATTAAAAGTTATGTATATTTAGTTCATTTAAAAGAAAAATCACAAATGTTTTATTAAATTGATTTATTTTCTGATTTGATAATTATAGTCATAGTTCAATGGGCCTTTCATATAAATACATTATATATGTCTGTCTTATATTTTAATTAAAACATTTTGCAAAAATACATATGTACTGACTGAAAAAATAATTCGTTTAAAAAATGTTTTTTAACACTAATTTAACCTGTCAGTTTAACACCCCAATATACTGGCAGTGTCTGACTCTACATATTGCTCAGTGCGTATGATCATCTTTTTTTTTGCTTTCAAATGAATGAGTAAAATGCGTGTGAGTGTTAGTTGGGTGTGGGTGTAATTTTGGGGGTACAGACAAAACTGATCATCATCACCATGGCATTTTAAAATAAATGTATTTTTTTCTTCATTATAGCTTTTCTTATGTTTATAAATATTTAAAATTGTTTTAGGTTTGTTAGTTTTATTAAAAAAATGTTTCTTTTGTTGTAGATTTTTTAGCATTATTGTGGGGGGAAAAGATTTAAACAAAATTTACACCTTTTTTTCGTTGGTATGTCTTATTATTAATTTTGTCTAGATTTACTCTTGTCATTAGAGATCAAAGATTTTTCGTAACATTGTTATAAAATTCTTAAAGTTTTGCGACAAATTTGTTTTTGTTATCTGTGTAGAAGTCAAAAATTCCAAAATTATTAGATAATTTTATACGAACACTTAATGATTTTAAATGTTCAGTTTGAATCATATACACAAACTGAAAGTGTTTGTGAAAAATTAATGAAAATAAGTGTTTCTAAAATACTTTGAACATTTAAAAAAAATCAAAAATTCCAAAAATGTTAATGTATAATAATCCATTTCACAATCGGTGTCGTAAAGTTGTATCGTTGTACGTCTTAATATGTATACCTTATATCACTGTAGTGAGGAGGTTATTATGCGTTGATTGGTAAACAAGGTAGTTCACAAATAGAGTCGAAGAAACTCGGTTTTGACCAGACCACTCCACTCGTCAGATGTAGTATAACTACCAATAAGACAGATTCTTTTAACGGCTAGATCAGGACATTCACAGACCGTTTCTTCCATTGAAGGGGAGCCCAAGACGGCTGGCATGTCTGCTTAGCAAAAGTTTCCCCTTATTACTGCTATCAATCACGATATATCCCGCCTATTTGGGTTTATAAGGTGTCTCGTGCGTTTCTCATTGAAAGAAGACCACAAGAACTTAGACCTTTTACATGTGTCTAGGTTAATCCATCTATTTTCATCCTTTTGAAGAAAAAAATCTGAGATTGTGATTCTGAAGTTGGTACTGAAACTGCGTTGGAGATGTCGAGAGCAGATCCCGTTCTGGCAAGCTCATCTGCCTGGTTATTTCCATAATAGTCCCTATGCGTAGGGACCCAAACAAGGGAAATGTCAGACAGGTGATCCAGCCTTGACAGAACCTTCTTGCATTATCTAACTAATAGGGAAGTGGTCGTATATAAGAGTTTAGCGAGAGAAGTGTCGCTTGACTATAGACAAAAATACCTATGTAGCCGTTAATATTGAGGTCATGTAGTACATTATAGGTTGACGTTATCGCAAATATTTCAGCCAGAAAAACACTACAGTTCATCACAGAAGACACCAGAACCAAACCACCACAGTTCACTTTAGAACCATATATAGATTCTGGTGGTATATTCACTCAGTATGTTACCCCTACACCACTCGCTTCTGGAAGTAAGTCTGACTTTGAAAACTCTATCAAATTCCATGTATGGTATTATATAGTGGGAGGTTTGTTTCAAGGCTTAAAATTCAAAAAAAATCTTAACATATGTTCTTGATCTCTAACTTCCGGATGAGTTAAGCCGCGCTGTTCTGCAAGCAGATATGGCCATTATATGCACATGTATAGGTAGGATGTGCAATATAGTGTTCAGAGCTTCTGAAGGACTAGTTCTAGAGCATCTGTTATCCCAATATATGCTGATCATTGAACTTTGTATAACTGATCTACAACAAATTTCTTCTTACACAAACCATACAAGAGATCCGTATAAAAGAATAGGATGGATCGGTTCCGCAGCTGCTTTGAATATACTGGGTACGGTTTCCATAAACTTCTGGTACTCGTCCATTACAGCTTCGTACTTAACGCGATCTTCCTCATCGCGTTCATGTGGGGTGTCATTTGCAGCATTCGTAACAATCTTGTCTAGAATGAACTGTGCCTTGGCATATATCGTTCTCGTTCTCTCGTCCTTATTGCTCTTTTTTTGCAATTGGTCTCCAAACTTGGCTTCAGATTGGTTTTCTTGTCAAGGGTTTTGAGGGTAGTGGAGTTTTATGACAGTCGCTCACACTACCTTGGCTTACTGACCAAGGTCTCTTGACATGGGGCCAGAAGTACGTCTTCGAATGATGAATCTATAACATATTTTTTACGTTGTTGTGGTTTTTTATTTAAATGTATTTGGTCCCACGAGTGTGCTAGTAAAGGAAAGGACGAACCATGCATTGACGGAGTACATGGACTAGACTAGGCATTGCAGAACAGAGAAGCACATCGTGGCAAAATTGTTATCCAGGTGCCGAAAAATGCTTTTATGCTGATATTTGTAACGCAAAATAGAGGTCCGATACCCACATTTAAGTATCGGTTCAGAATCACTTTAATGAGTGCATGCCCAAATACAACCGAACCATACTAATTGAGACAAATCAAATAACAATATCTGAAAGGGGCTTTATTTGGGAGGTAGGGTCAAATGGTGGGGCACCTTCATCGACAGATATTCTTTATTTATGTTTTACAAAAGTCCAGTCCGTTAAGAAATGCTCGATTTACTTCCATATAATCAATTCCGCCCACTGTGTAACATCTGAGGAGTTTATAGTGTTCATCTAGAGATACATGGCAGGACCAAGAATCTGTGACATTGTCTAGTCTATCAGTCTAGCCTGCCAATCACTTTAAATGCCCCAACCTTTACATTCATTCCAAAAATGTCCACCAAAAATCGGAAATTTCAATCAAACCTCTTTAATTCTTATCTTACTGAAACACTTCAATATATTGTATAAATTATTTATATTAAAATTGTTTTCTCTCTCCCATCCTCCTTAAAGAAATAAAATTTTTATTATGTTTCTGCCCCCCACCTCCTCCTGCTAAGACCACCCCAAACATTTACTCATCATCAAATTGCTCAATTTAAATATTGTGTGTGTCCTTTTGCTGTACTTACGTCAGATTGTAAGTGTGTGTCCTTTAACAGCTCCACCCTTTATAGTCATGTAACATTATTGACATGTTACACACTCACTGACATCCTGTGTTGTTTTACATGTTACAAAACAACAACAAAATATTAAAATATTTATACATGATGTAAACAGAATTTTTTGTTTTGTGTTTTTTTTTTAACAAATATCTGTTTTTGTATTCATATGAATAAATTTTGAAGTGGAATGGCAGATTTAGTTATTGAACATTTTGGTGACACTTTGAAAAATCTGCAAAAAGGGGTTACATTTACTGGAGTTTAAGAAATGGTTATTGAATAAATTTAGGAAAATTTGGTCTCCCACTGAGCTATCAATACCGATCCTATTCCATGTGTAAAGTTAACTCAAATAATAACATCTAAAAAGTTGTGACTAATAGCCTAAAATGTTTGACAATCCTGTGACTTATTTATTGCAACAAAATCTTTTAGTAGCATTTACAAGGGTTTTATTAAGGCAACCATATCCATTTGTTTATTTTAAAATTTTATTAATAATCCAATACCCTTGATTTAGCAATTCAAGTATTTAGTTGTTCTTACAAAAATTGATTATCTCAAGCATATATCTTCCTTTCTGTTTTTTGTCTATAAAAGCATTTAGTTGCTCTTACAAAACTGTTTTAGTTACAACAACCAATAATCCCTATACTATAAGTATCTTTCAAATTCGTTCTAATCTCATGAATATAATTTTAGCTTCTCGAACCAAAAAAAAACATGTTCATATGTTCTCATGTTGTTTCCATCAGCTTAGCTGATGATAAAATATTTTTTATTTGTATCGATTTATCGTGTTAATTCATATTTTTTCCTTATTCAACGTCTTCTTTTTCTGATAAAATAAATACAAAATATATATTTTTTGTTTTGTTTTCGATTCTCCATAAAGTCCATAAAATATTTTTGTAATTTTTTGGTTCATTGATATGTATGGTAATGAAATGTAGTATAATAATGGGATTGTTCTGTAATGTAATGTAATCGATGATGTTCACTTAAACGGGCTAAAAAATTTCATTTATTAGAGGGTGCGAATGAAATTTTCGATATAAATGGAATTAATACTTTTGAATTGAAAGACCAATTACTCAGAATTATTAATCTCAAATGGGAAAAATGTGATAAAAACTATTGGCTACAGCAATAGATGTTGTTGATTAAAGGTCTGTCATGCAGACCTTCAACATAGGTATGTGGTACCTGTAGTGTACTGTCTCCAAGAAGACGTTTATACCTATTGTTCACGATCTTAATATTGTCAAAACTACTCTTCTGAAATATATATTAGACTGTCTCATATAATATCGTTCAATGTTATTAAACATATATATATAGCATATGCGAGATCCTTCTGGTAAGACTCAAACTGTGCTAAATTAAAGTTGGGATAATTTCTTCGATCAGGTCCCAAAAGAAATTAATGGGAAACTGAATGTTCCTTGATCGATAGGATTTTCTGTTTTTCTATAAATATAGTAACATGTGTCATCATCTTAGAAATGTGGACCACGTAGATAACCTTTAGCAGGCCAATATATAAGTTTTCCTTGTCCATACCCTAAATGTCGCAGGCAGGAGCTTTTAGTATCTGGTTCCTAATTTAAATTTATTAGAGATTACTTAGTCGAAATGTAGAAGCTATCAAACGTTACACAAAGGGTAGTTGATTATCGGAATTCTGGTGCCATCGACTTCTTACTTTCTTCGCTCAAGTAGTAAAAAGAGATGATTAGTATAATGTTCGTCAAGGTTTAGTCGAAACCCTGAGACCAAGTTGTACTTTTCTAAAGAATTCAGCCGCGCTTAGTTCAAATCAATCACATCTGGAATTTGATATATCATGTTCTGAAGTTTTTGTCCCTCTATGTAGCGCCAATACAACTTTATAACATGTTGTATGACATCTGAAAGTTCATTCTGTCAAGTTTAAAATAAAGGCTTAACATCTAACATATCTTCTTTCTCTTCGAAATATGTTTCGCTAAAGATTAAAAACTCATGGTATTCGGTATACTCATCGTATCTACCCTACCCTACTATAGTGCGGACATATTTTAAATATTGTTTATAACCAACAAAAATATTCAATCCACGCCTAACTGAGGATATTCTAATCGACATAAAAGCACTTTCTGATTCGATTTAACGAAGTCTGTCCATGCCTGTGTAGTAGTTCAGAGAGCTAGATTTTTAAAAAAAATTGTCTTGAAATCAGTTTCAAGAACTTCGAATAGATCAAGTTCTAATAGGCCCGTTCTAACGCATAGGTTTTGCTGATTAAAACCTTTAGCAATTAGGATGGCTTTATGCGACTGATTATTCCCATTATTCCAGTTTAAAGTAATGGGATCACTCGATTTATTTTCCAAACATCGAGTATAATTAAATTCTTGATGGAAATGTTCAGAATATTCGTCATAAGCTCAACTCTTGACTCGACCTATCAAGGTGGATTAGCAACAATGTGGACTTGAAGGCTTAGGATTTCTTATGATACCTACAAGTTCAGTTATTAGTGGAACTTCTGTGAGTAAAATGTTGTGCAGTTTGTGAAGAACTTTTCTTTTCGACTTGTGTCTCTCTCTGTCTCTCTCTCTCGACTTTAACACTTTATCACCCTTGTTGTTGCAGTTAGCCTATAACTTGTCCAATTTCATAGTTCCACTGAACAATGCTTGGTTTGAAAGAGTCGGTACTGCGGATATTGTCACTCTTGTTCGCTTCGATTCGGCTGGATAATCTAGACGTAGAATGTACAACTTATGGTCGAAATGGTGGTATCACGATATTATCACCCTTTAGTCAATAACATGTCCATTTTCTTGCTTCCACTGAACATTGCATTGTGTTGAAAGGGTCGGTACTGCTGATATTGTTACATTTGTCTGCTAATTACGCTAATTCGACTGGATAATCTAGATGTGCAATGTAATTGCGTTGGAGCAATGCGTCCTGCAAAGGTTCTGACCCGGAATACGGAAAACTGATGGTTCATAGATACGATTAAGGCGATTAAGTTTAAGTATATATACTACTGATAATGCTGATATAATGCAGTGTTCAGAAAGCCGTTGAGTCAATTAGGATATATGAGCAACTGGACTGATCCGATTTAGAATGTCATAATGTACAAGTTATTGCAATCTTATGGATATTAACCGATTTGGCTGACATTGCCTTCTCTGTGCGGATTCTCCCATTGCACTTATGTGACTGTTCTTAAGTAACTAATGGAGTAATGGTTTAAAATTAGTGATGACATTTCTTCAGATCACGGGATGCTAGAAATATTGAAATTTGGCAATGAAATTTTGCTCAAAATATACCGTAGCACAATTGACCAAAAATAATTTTTTTAACAGAACAAATTCGTCGCAAAAAAAATGTCAACTGCTTAAGAGTTTATCTTAATCTTTATATAAAACTCGTTATAAAAACTCCTTTTCATTTAACTAATAATCAAAAGAAAAATCCTTTGAATCACTCTAAAAATATGTATGTATGTACCTACTCTTGTATGGTCATAAGTTACTAAAGTAAGAAAGTTCCCAAAAAAATCCAATAACATGACTCATACTAACAAAAATAAATTGTGAAATACCTATCTCCTGACTTAAAAACCTTGCACGTGTTTTTCATTAAAGGACTTTAAGGACACAAGCAAACCAACAAAAAAATACCTGATTATTCGCTTAACATGTTCTAACAATTTCAACAACTTTTTTTATATAACCATACCATCATCTATTACACACAATAAAAAAAAACACATCATACCATTTTTCGCTAACTCTCTTTTAAGGCTCAAAACGCTCTTTCGGCACTTTTTTGGCATTTTCTTACTCACTCTCTTTTATGTAAGACTATTTTTGTTAAGGATAAAAGAAACATGAGGAAAATCCTGTTTTTGCACAAAAACTATTGCCAAAAATTAAAAAAAAAAAAAAAAACACTAGAAAAGCAAGCTTATCATACATTCTCATCACAAAGTTGCTTAAAAAAAACAGTAACAAAAACTACTACAAATACAAAAAGAAATTTCGGACATAAATATATTTAAGTGTTTTTCTGTCTGTGTCATATCCTCACGTGACGTCTCGTGCTTCAACCCCCATTTGGACGGAAGAAAAAAATTTTATTTCTGTGCGAAAATCTCATACACAAACACACCCATATAAAAATGCTACAAAATAACAGAATGAAATTTAAAAAAAAACATTCCTTAGCAACAAACAACAATAAAAATAACAACGAGGAAGAGCTTTACTACTAACGCTACTACATACTACGACTACGATTTTTTACTACAACTTTGTATATCCTCAAATAGTACTATTAATATACTACATACTACCACCACTACTAACTACTACATATATAGCTTGGCCAGACAAAAGTACTTTAACTACTATATACTTACATACAATCCTACATTTCTATATAAGTTAGAGAGTAGCGGTAATATATTGTTGTAGTAATCGCATGGAGGTTCTTTAGTTTTACTACTTTGTATGGCATTTCACTATAGTAGTGTAGTGTCACTTCCCTCCGCTGTTTTATAGCACTTTAAATGCTCTTATATTGTTGTAGCTGTAGTCAGTCACTCGTCGTCGTCGTCATCATCATCGTAGTTCATTTATATCAGTGGTGCTCAAACACATACTACCATAGACTACCATAGTTTTATTTGTGTTGGTAAAGCAGCAGAGAACAGAATTTAATTCAAAATAAAAGTATACTAATAAAATGACTACAAACTATATGCTAACTGTCAAATATTTATTATGGATTTTGACAGCCAGCGTATAGCAACGTCTATATATAAAAAACTATCAACTGTTCTCCCATGTTCTCCTACATTAATTCGGCTTTCTCAAAATTTTGTTGTTGTATTTCTGTGTGTATTTTAAAAACGTCGCGCACAGACCTTGCTTTGGCAAGTGCTGATCAGCAACTGATTTGATTTTGTTTTTCAAGTTGAGAGCAAACCAACTGATATTGCTCATTATAAAAAGAAGAAGAATTAAACCTATAGTGTATGTGTATCAACTTAGCGTCAGCAGAATTTTCTTACCCTATCACGCGTGCTATGACACGGCCATATTGAGCTTCTCTGATTTATATACACAAATAGTTGTTCTACTGCAATCTCAACTAAAATATTGGCACCAACTAGTTATGGCGATAGGGGCATAATAGGTACAATTTATATTGCATGAAGTTTCCAATATGTATGGTTAGATTCGTGATCTTATGGAAATCGATAATCTTCACTGCTAGACTCGGAAACAGAGAGTAGTCAAAACAAGTTCGACCTGAAAACTTTATAGTAAAAGTCAAGAACTCAATTATGAACGAATTGGAACTCCAAATTATCATGAAAAATTAACATCCAACATAAAGTCAAAAAGTTAACGGTCGCCTGCTATATCTATCATAAGATGTTTGGGATGAAATGGTGATGCATACAACTGTAGGACTTCAACTAAGAAGAATTTTGTTATAGATCAGCATTAAAATAACAGGCGCTCTTACAACTAGTCCTTCAGAAGCTCTAGACTCTATTAATCCTACCTATAGATCTATATATATTGGCAATATATGCTTGCAGTGCAGAGGCCTAACTCAACCGGAAGTCGGAGATCAAGAACATTTTAAGATTTTAAGCCTACTACATCCAATCTTGAATGAACCATTCAACAAATCACCACACTCACGAATAGAGTTTTCAAAGTCAGAGTTCCTTCTAGGTGCGAGTACCGAGCGAAAATGAACTGCGGTGTTGGTTCTGGTGTCTTCTGCGAAGAATCGGGGAAAGGTTTTCCAACCTTCTTCCCAACAACTATAGTGTTTTTCAGGCTGAAATATTTGCGACACTGTCAGTCTTTAGGTTACTATATGATCTCAATATTAGCGGCAGCATAGACATTTTTGTCGATAGTCAAGAATAACTTCTCTCACTAAACTTTTATACTACCACTTCCCTATTAGTCAGACAATTCAAGAAGGATCTGTAATGTCTAGGTCGCATTTCTCACATTACTCTTGTTTCCATCTCTGCTTATAAAGACTATTATAGATAGGAACAGGGAGATGAGCTTTTGATATTTCCGTTTCAGAAATATCTTCTTTGGGTTTTATCAAAAGCAGTATTCTCAGATACTTTCTTCTAAAGGCTGAAAATTTATGGAATAACCAAGGCACATGTAAAGGGTCCAAGTTATTGTGGCCTTCTTTCAATGAGAAACGCACAAGACACCTTATAACCCGAAATAGTCGGGATATTTCGAGCAGTAATAGAGAACATAGGGAGCTAGGCAGACATGCAAGTCGGCTTGGGCTCCCTTTCCATGTGTGAAACTATCAGAAATCTACAATGCACTTGGAAATTATGTTTTATATGCAAATTCTCTTATAGAATATGATAATCATCTGCCTGTTGTAGTGAAGAACCTGAGAAGTCATACTCACAACTTCCAGAATGATAAACTAGCACACTACTAACTAGTCTACCGGGGCAGTCTAATAGAAGATTGTTTCTTTCACAAAATTCTAATACCAGATTCAATGGCAATTTTCTATAAAATAGTTGGTCACATTAAATTCTTTAAAGACATCATCACCAGCCTCAACATAATCACAAATTTATTTTATTGTTGTTGCTATTGTACACACACACTTAAAATGCACGCGTGTTCTTCATCCCCCACCTGCCAACCGGCTTTTTGGATCCAAGAGCCCTGCCCTAACTCATATTAAATGAACGAACAAACTAAAATAGGAAGAACACGTAAAAGAAGAAGAAGAGCAAAATAGCGCAACATATAAGTGGATACATACATAATACAGTGTTCACATTGATGCCATTTTTTAAATTCCTTGCCAAAAAAGCTTATTTTACTCTCTAACACATACATCATATACACACACCCATGTATAACAGTTTTCATCCCCTGCTCTTGTTCTGTGTTGTTGTAGATGAGTTTTTTTGTAGCACCAAAATATAAATACATATATAAAGAGTGTATGTATATGAAGTTAGTTTGTGTGTATGTATGGAGCACAGTGGGTTTTTTCTGTGTACTTTTTAGGCATTGTACAGGTCAGGTCTCTCCGGTAATCGAAATGAACAGATTTCGACTGAAACTAATTTCATGTTTCGAAGTTCATTGTTGTAGCAGCAGATGAAGTTATAAACTTTTCTAATTGAATTTTCCTTTGTATCTGCTGCAAGCTCCATGTTCAACATGTATCCACCAATCCCTATAATTCGTTCAATATTGTTGTATGAATCCCCTAGTTACTTCCCAGGAACATTTTTTAAAAACTTGCGCCTGAAGGATCTTGATTGTAGAGAACAAGTAAGAGGTGACTCTTAAAATGTTTGATTCAAAATTTTGTTTTACCCCTGTGGGGGAGTTTATTCTCGAGAAGTTTTTCCTCAATGCTATCGTTTTGGGTAATCTTGGTGGTAGTGGCTTGAGCTGGAGAAGTAAAAGGTGACTCTCAAAATGTTTGGTTCAGTGACGGAGTGATGATTTTTATCAAAGTTGGTTTTATGGGCAAAATGTTTACAAATTTGGACAATTTTGTAGGTTACCAACACTCTTATAATAAATGCTAGTGCCTTGAGGACCTTGAATGTAGGCATGAGCTGGAGTAACAAGAGATGATTCTCAAAATGTTTGCTTCAGAGTCGGAATGAGCTTTATACACCATCTTGCTGGTTTTTTCACAATGCTATTGCCTGGAGGATCTGACCTGTAAAGGCATGAGGTGGAGAAATAAGAGTTGACTCTCAAAATGTATGGTTCAGATTTTCTACCCAATTGCTGGTTGCACACTGTAGAGGAGTTTTATCTCAATGCTAGAGAGAGGATCTTGATTGTAGAGGCATGAGCTGGAGAAGTAAGAGGTGATTCTCAAAATATTTAGTTCAGAGTCGGAGTGAGCTCCATCGATTACATCGCGTGGACTACACCCTCGATGTCGTATGTTATATACTGACAAGAATATAGTCAAATGAGTACTGAGATCTCATTTTATCTCTTACATGGACCAATTGACTCTGTAATTGAAGGTAAATGACCACCCAAATCATTAAAGCTTATCAAATTTTAAGCTTCAATTGAACATCTAATTTCTCAATAAACAAAATTTCCGCGTCTGTGGATTTTAGTCAATGGTGGTAACTACAGAACCATTTTATAGAATGATGCCGAAGACAGCCGAAAAATATTTTAGTGGCTTGTTAAGTCTAAAACGAAATAACAGACAAGGAATCTGATTTCCTCGAATACTAATACTGGGCATTCACTGGGAGGAAGGTGGAAGATTCCTCTTCTGTTTTCACTGTCATTGCAAATGCGATAATGGTCATTGAAAGGGAGTCCACACATATCAAACACCATTGTTAATCCTGATGTTATAATCATTCACTGTTGATTTCTGAGCTGTATATATGTACGTCAAAGTTCTTCTAAGTTGCTGTCAACTATACCAGATATCCATATGTAAGAATAGGACGTAAAATGCCATTTTATACCGAATATCTACGGTGTATGTGGTAGGCCACCACTGCCTTCTTAACTGGGTGTTGATTATTTAGTTTGCATGATAATTTGGAGTCCTTGGTAGGGATTACTCTGAAGTTTTTGGAGTGTATGATCTAGTTGTGAATTGTACTTGTTATGTTTTGAAACTGGAAGAACTTGGTTAAACTTTGGTCTTGCCAGGATGGCGTGCTATGCTCATAAACAGTTAATATTTTGCCCAGTCGTAGTGTTATCAGTCAGAACGTATACATCTAACCATCTTTCGGTCCTGATATGGGCTCCTTTTCATTGATAACATTATCATATCTACTGTCTTCTTCTTTAAAATCAATGTTCTTAGGGATTATGTTTAGCAAAACAACACCACCTAGTGTTTAGGTTTAATTTCGACCAAAGCTTGGCAATGACACAGAATGTTCGTAAAATTTGTTGTCGTTGACCCAGAAGTCCGTCTAATATAAGCAGTATACACTGATGACGTGGCTTATAACTCATTATCCTAGAGATAAGAGTCGCCTTATATAATACACGTGTTTTGATTGGGGAAATGTCCAGCAATTTTTCAGAGCTTAGGTCTACTTGATGCTCGTGGACTGACTTTGTAGTGGTATTATGTTACACTTATCGTCCAGATAATTTAAACGTTTGATATGCCATAGTTCAGATGATAAAGTTAAATCTAAGACCGTATTGGATTATAAAAAAAGCTCTATTCGTATACTTTTCCAGAGGTAAGGTTCAATCATGTGGGTACCAGGCCACTCGGGAGTAGTAGCGAATGTAATAGTTTTAAAGGTGAGAGAAACCCATAAGGTCTCTTGGAATAATGAAACCGTGGGTAGAACCACAAATATCCTATGGGGTGACCCTAACGATAGCAGACGAGAAGCCTCCTCAAAATGAACAAGTCTGAGGTTAGTATGATGGTACGTATTTTGAGTGGACACATAGGATTACGGACACACCTATACAAAATTGGACGTGCGGATTCAGACGAATGTAAAGCATGTAGAGAGGACAGTGAAACTCTGGAGCACTTTCTTTGCATTGTTGCAGAAATTAGATCCAAATATCTTGGGAGTGATATTATTCCAGATATAACACTGATTTGAAACTTCTTAGGAATTACGTTCGGGAAACTGGGTTTATGAACATCGGACGATAATACATTTAGTGAATATATGTATATGTAAGCTATTTTTCCAATAAACATTTTCCATGAAAAGGAGCGCGCAACGGGTCCGATAGTGGCCTAGGTGTATTTCTTCGGATTTGATGCAGATACATCCTCCTACCAACCTAACCTAACCTATGCCATATTTGGAAGTTTTCATCTTTTTTCTCACTGGGCTGACATACAGCATTCATGGTTTAGCCTAGCAAAAAGCATTATTTACGCCGCACGGTTCATAAATAATTTGAATGCTTGGCCCTTCATAGGTTAACGTCCTTAGAAGGCTATTAATAGTGATAAATAAGCTGAAATATCGTATTGATAAAATTACAAAGCGCCCAGTCAACCTGCATACAGTAAATAGGTATATAGAACTGATTTTAGAATTGGCTAAGAATGCTTGTTTTTTTAATTATAAGAAGCCCTCAGTAGTTTTCTATAATTTCCCTATATTTCTCAATCAACCCCACCGTTGTACGCAAATTTTGAATACCCTGTACTTTACTCTTGTTGGCGCCAAAAATGACGCTGACTTCTTCTCTATGTTATCTCATCCTTATTTATTTTTTATGTTTTATATACAACTGAAATACATTTCATGTATTTTTTATAGGTATGTATGTAGCTTTGTCTGTACATATAATATGTAAGTAGGTATGTACATTTTTGCACACCAGACATTTATACACATATTTATATACATACATACTTACTAACTTTGCATTCAACGCCTAATATTATACACAATCATTAATATACAACATACAATACTAAGTATGTACAAATTTACGTACATATATTTTTATTTACTTATACCCTACCTCAAAAATCTACACACAGGCAGACATACATACATACATAATAACACTCAACCCCCCCATTTGTCTCCCGCTCCAACAACAACAATAAACAGTTCAGAATTTGTTTTAAAGCTCTCAACTCACACGTTGCCTTTTTCGGGAAATCAACAAACGAAACGAGAAGAAATAAATAAATAAAAAAAGTAAATAAATAACAATAGAGTATTTCATTTGTATAAACACATACACACATTTTAGTATGTACAAGAGTGTGTTGAACATAGTACAGCAAAAAGTACAATCTTTGTTTTCATCTTTCTGTTTGCTTTTAATATTTTGTTTTGTTTTTCTCTTTCTATTTGTATTTACTTTTTTTTTTTGAAAAAAAAATTAATATTCTCCCCATTTTTTATACCGGCAAAACCTGCTCTCTCTTTTCTTGCCAATACTTGAACAATTTTTAACTAAACTCTTGGGGGTCTCTCTTTCTCATTTGTTTCTCAGTTTTAGTTTAGTATTTATATCATGATTTTGTTGTTTTAACTGTACCTGTTTCGCTTTGTAGACATTAAAAAAGCTTTAATTTCTTGTTTTTCTCTACATTTGTATTCTTTTGAAAGGGTGTTTCCCGGCGTTGATGTCATGCGAAATTTGTATTTTATTTACATTTGTATGCTTCTCACTTTTGCTTCGCGAGCGTTTTTTCTCCTTTGAGTGCTGTTATTAAACTCTTGAGCTTTTTGCTTTCAAATGAGTTTCTTTTTAGACTTAAAGAGAGTTGAATGAGTGGAGTGGTTTATTGAATTGGTGTTACCATAGTCTATAATTTTTAACGGTTTTTTCATATACATACTTTTATATTATTGTTTTTTAAAGAAATGTTACAGACTGTTGAAGGTTTGGGAGTCCAGTCCATAGTTGAACATCATTTATTAATCCCGTTGGTATATTAAGCGTAATATCCATTAAGTATTTAAACTTTTGACGAGAAAACACCAGAACTAAGACCATAGTCATAATTATAAGATATACATAGGTTAGGCTAGGTTAGCAGGGCGTCCTCGCGATGTCTTCACTGGGGACACACTTGGGTCCAGTATATTGATCCCTTTTTGATACCTGAAATGAAAGAAACGGTCAGCGTATTATTACACTTCGACCTAACTACGCTGGGTTCCTAAACCAAACCAGTTTGCCACACGAATATAGGTGTCTATCTTCCGGATATCAACCTCCGTTAAGTCATGCAAGAAGGTGCTACTTAGATACATTCTTATTCCTGGCAGCTCCTACATTACTGGGTAAGTAATGCATGCATTCTTCTTGCATGGATCCTAAAGGGCTAGTGGTCAGTCACTACCGCCGTTAAGTTCTGTAGATTTATTCTCGGAATATAAAGAAAGGCTTGGGATCTTTGTGGATTGAAAGATGGACACACAATCCTCGCCTGTCTGCAGATGGACTCAGTCGACCATCTGCATTGTTTGCAGGTTAAGAGCGGTATGTCGACGAAAGGGTCGGTGTGCTCTCTTGCTAGTGAGGAGCCCACTTTGGCAAAAGGGTCCGCGGAGATATTACCAGGAACTTTTTGATGTCGTGGAATCCAGTACAGTCTTATTATGGAATGCTTCGCCATCTCATTTAGGGATGCCCGGCATTCTAGGACTATGTTTGTTGTTGCGTAGACAACATTCAGAGCTCGAAGGGCTGCCTGGCTATCGGTATATATTTGAATATTAACGCCGAGTATTCGGTAAAACCTAAGCCAGTTTGCAGCCCGTTTTATGGCCGAAATTTCAGCCTAGTCTGGAAGCTAAAATGAAACTTCCGTTCCAGATTGAGCTTTATAGAAGCCACCGCCTATAACATGATTATGATCGTACAAGGTCTTCATAGGTGAAGACCTTGTATGGATCATGTTGGATAATCACTGAAAAGCTTCTATGAAAAGATGGTTTGGCGATGCAATAGTCAATATTGTCAGGGATTGCTCTCAGACAGTTGAAATTGGTCGAGTGGCCTGCCTGATTATCTGCCTCATACCATACTCACCATAGTGGATACGATATGTCAGACTATTACTAATTATGACACTTTAACGTCCGATTGAAAGGGTATTTGTGTTCGAGAGAGAACTGTGCTCTTGTTGCACGTAAGGCGTTTGATATTCATACAAGTGATGTAGATTGAATACCTATGTCATTCATGTCTATTGGAACTCTGATGACTTCCATGTCTATTGAAAGTCAGCTATTATGATGGATATCACATCCAATACAAGATTTGTATGGGAAGTATATTTTCTTTTGGATTAACTATTCTATTCTATTTTATTCTATTTTATTCTATTCTATTCTATTCTATTCTATTCTATTCTATTCTATTTTATTCTATTCTATTCAGAGATAGATAACTAGACACGTTACTTTGATGAAGGACCCTCATCTTGGTTTTATTACAATCCCGGGGATTAAATCAAATGTATCCTTGGCCTTTCCTTGGTTCCACATTGGGTGGAACCAGAGAAGTATGCTGAGTTGAATGGTGATGTATGTAAGGAGTCTTACTCTGGATATGTTCACTCTATAGGTTTACTCTGTTCATACCAGATTTACCACAATATGTTCTCTGTGAGTAAGAACAAGCCCTTGGCATATTTGATGGATTCTAGTTTGGGTCTACCGATTACGTTTCTAGGTGCTGCTGCCTACTCAACAGCGGCCATACTATCTGCGTGGTTGTAAACGGTAATGTGATGTTTTTGCGTATCGGAAGTTAAGCAAGGAGTCAGCAATGGTCAGAGCTTAGATACCTCGAGTACTTGAGCAAAGTACTTGTACATGGACCGGTAGAACTATGTACAGAAAAGCTTAACCTTTGGATGAAAAATAACACCGTGAAATTTGGCCTCCAAGGTAGGCGTTCACGTAAAGCCTTCCGACAACTTGTTGAAAGTAAAATTCCTCCCGATCCATATTACGTTGGAGGTATTTCGATCCGGATGAAAAATAGTGCATCGAATACATCTAGTATTATCGATACTAAAAATAAAGGATTCATTGGATGCCTCAGCGTTAGTATTTGAAGTCTTTAGACACGGTATACGACCAGGGAACCATAATCTGGAGCTGGATTCGCTCGAAACCGTGAATTACTTGTTACCGTTCAACAAGTTCACTCAGATCGGATGACAACCGAATAAGAATACAGAATGTCGTGACTATATGCTGGAGGATTCACTGTTTGAAATCTTTTGACTCGGCATTTTACCAGAGAACCATAATAAAGTGCTACGAGAGTCGTTGCCACGGAGGATTCGTTCTATATCGGCGTACCATGACAATTGGCTGAACTTAATATATTAGGTTAAGTTTGGTGCATTTATCGTGCAACAGCATCTCTCAAAGCTGATGACAACAGAATTATTAGAATACAGAATAAATCAGGTGTTTGCGAACCTCACTTCACCTCAATATTTGTCGGATATTTTTCTCTATATGAATGTTTCGGTTGGTAGAGTTCTGTGATAGGTTGATAGGTAAGGGATGTACGCTATGCCTATCTATAAAATGAAGATTGCCGTATAGGCAGCAACGAGAATGTGATGGTCAAATAATAGATAGATTAACTACTTGAGCAAACTACTTGTATATGGACCGACGTCCGCCATGTACGAAAATTCTTTCTTTTTAAGTCTCTAAGAGACGTTTTAATTTAAAAATTGTGAAATATTTAAATTATTCAAACTTGCAGACACTTTGATTTAGTAGATACAGACGACAACCAGAGTCATTAAGGTCAATGTGACAATATAACACTGTTATTTTTTAAGAGTTTGTATCAGTTTTAAACGTTCTAGTAACAAAGAAATAGAACATGTTATTTATAAAAAAAACAGACATAAAAGGTGAATTGCTGGAAATCACGAAATTATTTTCAAAATAATGAATGCAAAAATCAATTATTTTAACAACTACAACAATATAAATAAACTATAATTTTAAATGATAAATCAAAAAAAAGGCCACAATATTTAATGGCTTTAATTATTGCGTTCTCTTTGTTATAATTATAATAGATAAATATTTAAAAATCAAACATAAAATTTAAATAAATTTAAACTATTGTATGAATTTTTTTCAAAAAGACATAAAATGTTTCGGATGTTTTAAGTTTTCATCAACTTCCAATCGTAATCACTTTTAAATGTGCCAACCATCTAGCGCTTACAACTTCTTTTTTTGTGCTAGATTGATTATAAAGTGCCACTGCCTTAGAAAATAATCGGTATTGAACCATAAACGCCCCCATGATAAAAATTATGAAAAAAAATCTAAACGAAGCGACTTGAGAAATTTCAAAAAAAAAAATAAAATAATTCTACCTTAAGTAGAAGGCATAGTCAGTGATTTAGCGCATATTTTTTTGATAATACTAGCGGAAGGTATAAAAACTAAACCAAAGCAATATTATTTTCGGTTTGATCAACTTCCAACTACCAAATTAAAGCCTGCAAAATAAACGGCGACGAAAACTTAGTTTAACTGCAAAAAACCCATACATATTCTTTGTTAAAAATTTGCAAAAAAAGCCGACAAACAATTTTGCAGAGTTCTAAATAAGTCAATTCATTGCAGTATTAAAACAGTTATTACATCTAAATATAAACGCAATATTTTAAAATTGTTGCCTAGAATTTGGTTTCGATAATACTTACTTTTTCCAGTAACTTAGAAATATCGGTTCCGTTAGAACAGGGACCGAATTACCGCATAAGTCATCAAGTAACATTGATAGTCATTTATCTTTTTAGATAATAGTATTCCATATCTACATACCTATGTAAGGTTGATAGGAGGATGTATACTACATCAATTCCGAAGAAATACACCTAGGCCACTATCGGGCCTGTTGTGCGCTCCTTTTCATGAATAAACAAATTTTTCACTGAATGAATTATTTTTCAATGTTCAGAAACTCAGTTTCCTGGACGTAATTCCTAAGAATCTTTCAATCAGTTTTAGTCAGGGATGTTATTTCCGGAATAACATCACTTCCAAGATACTTGGATCTAACATCGTCGAATGCCTGACAATGGCAAAGAAAGTGCTCCAGAGTTTCACTGTCCTCTCCGCATGCTCTACATACGTCTGTATCCACACGTCCAATTTTGCATAGATAGGGGCAAAACTCTTTATTGCCCCTTTAACCATATCAGATATAATAACAATTTCCATGTTAGCCTTCCCTTTTTCCAATAACGGTAAATCTATATTATTCGATATTTTTCGTTTGGCTTTTCGAACAATTTTCTTATATTCAACATGTTTACTACGATACTCATCCCAGCATACTGCGGTCCCCCACG
The DNA here is from genome assembly GCF_015586225.1 of Lucilia sericata. Lineage (NCBI taxonomy): Eukaryota > Metazoa > Arthropoda > Insecta > Diptera > Calliphoridae > Lucilia > Lucilia sericata. The sequence goes on along the minus strand of NW_023994091.1, from coordinate 5,709 downwards.
CCGTGTACCGTTAAATAGCTTGCGAAGAGTCTTCCAAGGTTCCGGATCCCCCCAGTTACCCATGATTTCTCCTGGGAAGATCTCCGCTCTGAACGTTTCCACTTTGGCGTCTTTATCCTTTTCACCTCGACATTGAAAAGTGTCCTGACCCAATCGGTTCCTTAGTAAGGTCCCGAACCAGCCTTAGACCATTCCGAAACTTTATCGGCCCCGGCGGTGGTCCAAGCACCCCGAATCCCGCTCTTTCCCGGGCGCTTGTCCGAAACTCTGCAATTATGAACCTCATCCACAAGCTCTTATCTAATACTTCTTCTCTGATTCCATTGACGAATGCAGCTTTACTACCTAGTTACCAGCATTATATTGGAACTTGGAAAATAAGTTGAGTGAGGGAGAATAGAGGGAGTAGTGTTTGTTGGCATTTGATTTTAAATCTTCTTATGTCGAAAGTGGCAGGGCATACTTCTGCCGGAAGTTTGTTCGACATACGAATAGTGCGGCTGAAGAATGAAATTTCCCCGTAATGTGTCTTGCAGTCCATTGACCAATTTACCATAAATGGATGTGTTCTTGAAGAAAGACATATGTTGCGTAAAAATATATGGGTATCGGGAACAAGTTCCCTAATTTCAGGGGAACACATTCCATTATAATAACAATATAACACTGAAATACACCCCACGTTGCGTTGTTGCTCTAGTGATAAGTAACTTCGCACTTTCCTGAACGCGTTCGAGTATACGAGAGTTATATTCCATTTTCGGCCGGATATAGGTGGTATAAATAGTAAGGTTATCAGATGGAGTGAAGTTCTATAATTGAAAGAATAATAATAGCAGATATTGCTGTCATCGACAAAAGAGTAGATAGAGTTGGAAGTTTGACATAGAAGGTTTTTTATGGAAATAAGAAATAGAGTAGGGGAGAGAACGGAGTATTGTGGTACCCCTTGAATTCTTGAACTCTTTTGGTGAGATCCCATCGTATAGCGCTCAGAGATCGTACTCGAAAGTTTTAAATAAATCGAAAAGTTCAATTTAGGGGAAGACTACACTAAAGAGAGACTAGGTATACGTGGATGCATACCCGTACATCTATTCCGTATCACATACACTTGACACCAACTTATTTCCAACGGTTAGTCCCACAGTCACTCCTCTGTGGGTTATCTCTTGTCTCAACAACAACACCGAACTTATTCAGAATTATAGACTTTACCGTGCATCAGTCTTTTAATCAACATTCTCCTCCTGCGATTTTGGGTTTAAACCACCCCGAAAGGACCTTTCCAATTGCCGGGACAAGACAAAATTCAAAACTCTGCTTTTTGGGCTACCGGTTCCCGTGGTACGAGATTGTAGTGCTCTCAGGTTCGATGAAAGCACCTCCTTTCTCCCAGATTGCAATACTACCATGATAGGAACGATGATCAAGGTAACATGCACCGGGATAGGATCAGGATTGTTATATCTACTATTAGCAATTCGCAAAATGTACATCATCAATATAAAATCAATTGACATTACAACTTAGATCTGCCAGAAAGGCAGAAAGGGCGATCGACGCTGCACGATGGGCTAGAGAGGAAAAAAGAGGCAAATAAATATTTAACTTCTAAACGGTTAATTCGATTTGCATGTCATTTCGCATATGTTAAACTTCGTTTTGAATTTTTAATAGGCGCTGTCAGGTATCCCCAAAGTAGGATCCTTATGTCCGCTAGATTTGTGGATATCCTCCGATACTATCAACTTACAACAAAAAGAGCTGTACATATTTTAGGATATTTTCAAAATCCCCATGATAGCTCAAATGTTAGACCTAGACAGCGATGCAGAGTACCCGAATTGTGTAGTATTAGCTGTTACAACAACAACAACTCTTACAGATCGTTAAGTTCATAGTCACGTAAGCAGCCTGTAAGAAAATTTCCAATTAGCAAGCAAAATGTTTTTAAAGTTAATTTCCGATTAACTTTATAATGTGAATATTTGAATTCTCTTTAACGTCTGCTTAAACTTAACAAGGGTCGACTACTTACTAAAAAAAACACTTTTTAACCACTTCACAACTCTTCACAGATACACGTACTGTGGTACACAATCGCATTTCAATACAATTTCGAAAAAAAAAAAAAAAAAACATTAAGTTCTACATGTAGCCCATAGTATGTGGTTGAAGCTAAAAGAAGAAGCCTCCAAGAAGAATCTCCAAATAAATGACGAAGTACAAATAAGTATAAGTAAAACTAGTAGAGTGTGGAAGGAGAAGACGGTACAAGCAACAAGTTAAAGATAAAAAAACTACAACGTTATTTACCTGTGCGCAAATTCACAGAATCAGCGCGCATGCGCCAATGTTAATCAAACTTTTTATTTTTTCTTCTTCGTTCTTTAACGTGCATGCGAGAAATCTACTTTGAAAATAACATTCAGTATATTTAGTTTAACAACTAACTAAACGACAAACTTTTCGACGGTCTAACCAAAACAAGGTCTTAACAATTGGTATAGAGTCTAAACTCTATAGAGTTTAAGATAGCTGGTAGTACAAACTATACCACTCTATCTATCTTATACTCGTACTTTTCTACTTATGAATTGTGAAGTGTTTTTTAGTAGTTGAAGACAAAAAAATAAATTTTTTGTGATGTATTTTTGTTGAATGAATTGAAAATTCTTTAAAGTTTTTTTTTCAGTTTTTGGCTGATCACGTTTTGCCCTTAAAGCGCTTCTCGGTGTGTGTTTTTTGTTTAAACTTTTATTTGCCATTTCATTGGAAATCATTTAGACCCCCAGTCTAATACGTCCAAAAAATATAAAAAACGACAATAACAAAAGGATTGTTTCTACATGTTGGTCCATATACTCAAAGTGTAGAAAAAATGTAAAACAAAAAATGCCGACTTTTGTTTTTCTTATAAATATTCCAGATAATTTTGATTGTATATACAACCAAACCAGCCAAATCAGTGAAATACGAACGAAATAACAAACTGGGTTTTATCTTAAAAATAGATCGGATTAAAGATCACATACTTTTTTTTTATCATAAGTATCATTATTTTATTTTTTATTCTTTTATTATTGTTATGATTGTTGTTGGCTACAAATGAGGTATGAAGAAAATATATTTGTTTTATTATTATTTTATTAGCCATTGTGCAAACTATTGATGATGAGAAATTCATTCAATGACTTTCTAATGCTATTTATGCAAAAACAATAAACCAAAAATTTCACCATTATCTATGATTTTGGAAATCTTGTTATTGTTTGTGGACGATTTTTTTTTTTCGTGATAAAATCTACAATGCAATTAAGCTTACAAAACGATGACAATTTGTTCAACTGTTGAAATATTTTCGATGTAAGATAAATGGCAATGATTTTAAATTAAAAGACCTAAGATTCTTATAAAATAAAATAGACTAGACTATTGACTAGACTATTGACTAGACTAGACTATAGACTAGACTGTAGACTAGACTGTAGACTAGACTGTAGACCAGACTACAGACTAGACTAGAAACTAGACTATGGGCTAGACTATAAACTAGACTTTACACTAGACTATACACTAGACTATACACTAGACTACAGTCTAGAACATAAACTGGACTAGACTATAGACTAGACTATAAACTAGGCTATATACTAGACTATAGACTATAATATAGACTAGAATATAGACTAGACTATAGACTATAATATAGACTAGAATATAGACTAGACTATAGACTAAACTATAGACTAGACTATAGACTAGACTATAGACTAGACTATAGACTATACTATAGACTAGACTATAGACTAGACTATAGACTAGACTATAGACTAGACTATAGACTAGACTATAAACTAGACTATAGACTAGACTATAGACTAGACTATAGACTAGACTATAGACTAGACTATAGACTAGACTATAGACTAGACTATAGACTAGACTATAGACTAGACTATAGACTAGACTATAGACTAGACTATAGACTAGACTATAGACTAGACTATAGACTAGACTATAGACTAGACTATAGACTAGACTATAGACTAGACTATAGACTAGACTATAGACTAGACTATAGACCAGACTATAGACTACAGACTAGACTATAGACTAGACTATAGACTAGACTATAGACTAGACTATAGACCAGACTATAGACTAGACTATAGACTAGACTATAGACCAGACTATAGACTAGACTATAGACTAGACTATAGACTAGACTAGACTAGACTATAGACTAGACTATAGACTAGACTATAGACTAGACTGTAGACTAGACTATAGACTAGACTATAGACTAGACTATAGACTGGACTATAGACTAGACTATAGACTAGACTATAGACTAGACTGTAGACTAGACTATAGACTAGACTATAGACTAGACTAGACTATAGACTAGACTATACACTAGACTATAGACTAGACTGTAGACTAGACTATAGACTAGACTATAGACTAGACTATAGACTAGACTATAGACTAGACTATAGACTAGACTATAGACTAGACTATAGACTAGACTATAGACTAGACTATAGACTAGACTATAGACTAGACTATAGACTAGACTGTAGACTAGACTATAGACTAGACTATAGACTAGACTATAGACTAGACTATTGACTATACTATAGACTAGTATAGTCTATAGTCTGGACTTAAGTCAATAGTCTGAAAAATACTCTATAGTCTGGACTATAGAGACTAGACTATTGACTATACTATAGACTAGTATAGTCTATAGTCTGGACTAAAGTCTATAGTCTGGATTACTCTATAGTCTGGACTAAAGTTATAGTCCGACATAGTCACATTACAGACTATAGTCGCTGAGACTTAGTCAAGACTAGGTATAGTCCAGACTAACTATAGCCAGACTATAGACTATACTAGTCTATAGTATAGTCAATAGTCTAGTCTCTATAGTCCAGACTATAGAGTATTTTCAGACTATTGACTTAAGTCCAGACTATAGACTTACTAGTCTATAGTATAGTCAATAGTCTAGTCTATAGTCTAGTCTATAGTCTAGTCTATAGTCTAGTCTACAGTCTAGTCTATAGTCTAGTCTATAGTCTAGTCTATAGTCTAGTCTATAGTCTAGTCTATAGTCTAGTCTATAGTCTAGTCTATAGTCTAGTCTATAGTCTAGTCATAGTCTAGTCTATAGTCTAGTCTATAGTCTAGTCTACAGTCGTCTATAGTCTAGTGTATAGTCTAGTCTATAGTCTAGTCTAGTCTATAGTCTAGTCTATAGTCTAGTCTACAGTCTAGTCTATAGTCTAGTCTATAGTCTAGTCTATAGTCCAGTCTAGTGCTATAGTCTAGTCTATAGTCTAGTCTACAGTCTAGTCTAGTCTATAGTCTAGTCTATAGTCTAGTCTATAGTCTAGTCTATAGTCTAGTCTATAGTCTAGTCTATAGTCTAGTCTATAGTCTAGTCTGGTCTATAGTCTAGTCTATAGTCTAGTCTATAGTCTGGTCTATAGTCTAGTCTATAGTCTAGTCTATAGTCTAGTATAGTCTAGTCTGTAGTCTATAGTCTGGTCTATAGTCTAGTCTATAGTCTAGTCTATAGTCTAGTCTATAGTCTAGTATATAGTCTAGTCTATAGTCTAGTCTATAGTCTAGTCAGTCTAGTCTCTAGTCTAGTTATAGTCTAGTCTATAGTCTAGTCTATAGCTAGTCTATAGT